>NC_089528.1:2045303-2117803 GCF_963924715.1 Thunnus thynnus
GTTCAGAATTAGAAAAGTGCATACCTGCATGGCAGCCCTCCTGTCAGTACAGATGGGACCATTAAAATACTGCATGCAGTCACAACCTGGGTCTTATTTTTTGCAGTTTTGGCCTATCTTTCTCTTGGTAATGATAACATTGTACTCACGAGTCATTGCTGAGATCTGGGGACATGGTGACATCAGTCAAAGGAGGTCAGGAGGGAACAATCAGACAAGTTGGAAACAAACCCCCAAGGTCAGCAAAACTTATTTTGAAGAGAAAACAAAGGCAAACACTCATGTTTCTTGCCTTGTCTGACTTTGTTCTTGCAGTGTCACAGTGTTACTTTTGTGAGTGAAGTAACTGCTGAAAAGAATAATGACCCAAACTACAAAAATAACTTGTGATAAACCAGAATTATACTGTAACATACTGAAAGTTGGTTTGAAAAGTAATACATATGTGTGCTGTCTCAAAGAAGATGTGTTAAAAGTGATACATGTTTTCTGGAGTGCATGCTTCTATGGGCTTACAGTAGCAGGCACACACAAAAGTCTGATATTTTGATGTTTAACCCTGGGAAAAGATTAGGCCAAAATATGATATTCTACTGCAGTGTGAATGTACAGTCTTTTAAACCATACGATATATCTCAACTCTGTGGGTGAAAAGAACTGCTGTCCAGAAGCCGACTTCCCACGTGGTAGAGGAGCTCTGGGTACCAGTGGACACCATCAGCTTGGTGCGCACTGCTGAGCTCTTTCACCATCCCAACCAGTGACAAGAATGCACGCCAAAGTCGAACTGGCGCAAAAACCCAGTGTGCAAGCTGATGATCCTCAACCACCGCGTAGCAGGAAGCCAACACCTGGTCCACTATGATGGTTCCATGAGACGTTACAGGAGCATAGGAGCCTTCCTGCTGCTCCACGTAAACTTGTCTCACTGTTGAGGGGATGAGGTGGCCAGGACAGTCATTCCCAACAACCAGAAGCCGCTGTCCTGGTTTTACATTACTGGCGAACACGGCCCTGGTGTCTCCGCTGTCAGTACTGTTGTTGTTCAGAACAAAGACAAGGTGAGCAGGAGTCAGTGTCAGTTTGCGGCGTGGCTCCTCGGTCTCCAGGACATGGAACTGTCGTGTAATCTGTCGGTCCTGGTCCATGAACATCAGAAAGTCACTGGGTAGGAGATTTCCTTGTTGATCAGCAGCCAGCACCCTGTCCCCCACTTGGAGCTCCTTCAGTGGTTTAGTCCTTCCGTCTGCCAGGATCACCATGGATGAACCCGGGAAGCAACCTCCAGACTTAGCTGCCACTGAATTTTCTGTAAGATTAACAATAGTGACAATCATTGGATTGGATGGACAATGGATGGGTGAGTTACAGTAGAGGCCAGGCTTAAAACTAACATCTTTGTACTAAGTGTTGTCTGGCATTGTGTGAAGGCAAAAGTGTCTCTATTTATTCCAAATGGCAATGCCTGAAGACATGATCATAGAGAAGGAGAGGACACGGTCAGCCTCTCCTCAAAAGCAGGAATGGTTTGTTGTTCCATCGTAGCCTACTGGTTAAGGTGAATGTCACATGACCACAATGTCTGCAGTTCCATTCTGGCCTTGAACCTCTGTTGCATATTGTACCTCATCCCTCTCTCCCCTTGTTTCCTGTTGACTCAAAGGCATAAAATACTTTTATAAAATACTTTGAACTTAGACGCAAAGTTAAAATCCTGCATACTTTCTCACCTCTGAACACCTTGCCAATCTTTGTGTTGAGTGGGCATGCTTGTTGAATTTACAGTTTCAGAAAGTTACAAAAATGGTCTGACACAGCTCCCCCGAAAAGGTAATGGGTGGTGGGTGGGGGTGGGGGTGAGAAGCTGTCATCCAAAAAAGGACTTTGTTTGAAGCGTGCAAGTTGTAAAACATTTTGTTCAGGAGCACATGGCAGCAAGTCCCACCTGACTAACTAGCCATGATGCTCTAATGGCCCTTTTACATAGTGTGTGTTAATAGCGTGAAAATATTTGCTGGCAAAATGAATGCATCAAAAGTATTTACATCTATTGCAAAACATTTTTAAAATAATTCCACCTGTTATGTCAATAACGTTTTGAACAATATAGGGGCACAATGATAATCTGACACGCCACGTCACTGTCTTACCTTGCGAGGCAGCTGGATTCACAAGATCACGTGAGAATCCTCATAGGATGCTGATTGGTCACAAGGACACAAGTGCCTAACTTGAAGCCTGACAAGATGGATTCTCGTGTGATCTTGTGATGTTGTGATCTCATGAATCCAGCTGCCTTGCAATGTAAACACAATGATGCTTTATTTATTTATTACGCTTTTAATTTTAGAAAATTAAAGTGTTACAATAAGTGTTTATGAATAAACTACCTTACGAAGGAGATCCCCACACCACGTCTCGAACTGTAGTCTCCCAGATCATAGACAACTGCACTGACTACTGAGCTAAAACTTTACTCATCATCTCATTGCAGGCAGACCTCTACCTATTTATATACTCATAACATACAGACAGCACACCATGTAACATGTAGAAGAACTTCAAAGGTGATTCTTGCTTTGCACTTTTCATTTATTGCCTATTTTTTACAACCTAACTTTGTGGAAAGGAGAAGGGGAACAACAGGAGAGTCCCTTGGGACAGTTGAGCAGAGGAGACAGACTGAGACAACAATGTAACTGACCTGTGAACTGGTATTTGGTATTTGACATGTTTTTTTTTCTTCCCCAAAACAAATAATTTTTAAAATATTTTGTATGAAATAAATATTTGTATAAAAGCCACTATTTGTGCTTTGCCGAATAATGTATTTATAATGTATTTGTATTCGGGCACACCCCTAGTAGCAAATAGAATAAATGGAAACATTTTGTATGTGTCTTGTTTCATTCAGTTATGTGTTTTTTAAATGACATACATGCAAAAGGGCCTTAAGGCATGCTATTGTGAATGCCTAGAAGTCTCCACATAATTACAAATATTTTCCACTCACCTGCTTTCACAGAGCAGTGGATGTGGGCTTTGGACTCATAGTAGACCCAGTCAAAGCCAGCCTCCACAGCCAACCTGGACAGCATGCCATATTTGCTCTTGTCCCGGTCTGAGGTGGTGATGTCCACTGCTCGGCCCTCGTAGTGCAGAGACTCCTCAGAGTGATGGCCGTCCTCATCCCAGCCCTCTGTGACCCGGAGTTTGACCCCAGGCCACTGATTCATGACTGAAATAGCCAAAGAGTTCAGTTTGTCCTTACACCTCTGAAAAGGGAGAAACATGTAAGAGTATCACTTAAATGAACACTTGTAGTATAAATGACATATTTCCACACTTATTAAGGATAATTGGGTCTTATTTTGATAGTTTTGTTCGTTATTTTTATTGGTTATGATAACACTGTAACCATGACGTTAATAGCTGGGATACAGTGGCATCGTTCGATGAGAAGTCAAACATGGAAAGAAACACAAGCAGTCAGTCAAACAGTTCATCCAGATGATCTAAACCACTTTATTTGGAGGTCAAACGGAAAATGAGTTCACCTGAAATGCTGCTAATAATCCTTCATTACACAGAAAAACTGTGTACAAACAGTTACAGTAAGTACAGTAGGTCAAAGTGAAACAGGATGTGCTTCTGTAAACTGTGATGGATGTTTATAACAGACAGTAATAACTTTAATGTTCACCTTCTTTTTCTTCCATATAAGTTAGTTGCAACTGGAGGTTAGTTTCCAACCTGTCTGATCATCTGACTGCTAACAAAAATATCACAATATCAAAATATCAAAAAATATCACAAAAATAAGACTGCAATTATTTAGTTATAACTGTAAACATAGGAATATCAGTTCACAATGCTGATTTGTCTTCTTCTTCTTCTTCCTCTTCTTCTTCTTCTTCCTCTTCTTCTTCTTCTTCTTTTTCTTCTTCTTTTTCTTCTTCTCATTATTATTATTATTATTATTATTATTATTATTATTATGGCTTCATTTTCCATTACATTGTTTGCAGATTGTTCAGAGACATTTAACCTTTGCAGACCTTTATATTTTTACCTGAAAATCTGTAATTCCCTCAACAGATTTTACACTCTCACTATAATTTGTAATAATAAATGATGATGCGTACACTGTTCATTTGCCACAATCAGTATTTGTTTATGTCAAAAAATTTGCATTCCTATCAGAATTTGGATTTGTACCGACAGTGGATGGGTCTACACCAGAAGTTGGTAGAAATGACCTGGTTCATTTTCTATGTTAAATTTCTTTCTACCGCTATCTATATTCATACACAGTGGCTGTAGCTCAGGAGGTAGAGCACGTCGTCCAGTAATCAGAAGATCGGCGGTTCGACCCCCAGCTCCTCCAGTCCACATGTCAAAGTGTCCTTGGGCAAGATACTGAACCCCAAATTGTTCCTTTGCTCCCAAATTGTGTGTGAATGATTAGATCCTCCAGATGAGCAGGTTGGCACCTTGCAGCAGCCCCTGCCATCAGCACATGAATGTGTGTGTTAATTGGTGAATGTAGCTTGTAGTGTAAGAGCATTTATGATAAAAACAGAGGGAGCTATTGATATGCCAAGGCAGCTCACTGGGCAATACTGTAATTTTTACAAAAGGAGGTTTTGCATGCAGTAGGAGGAAGTCTTTATGAAATTTAAGTTGGGTTGAAGTGAAAAAACAAGGAAGCTAATGACAGAAATCTGACAATATTGGAGGCAGTGCCTGAATTCAACTTGTCAGTTCTCCTGTACTGTCAGGTCATACAAGCTACCAGGCTTCAATATCAGATTATCAAGAGCAATGTTGAATGTTTACATCCCTACTGTTCACATCACACAGAAAATACTAACCAGGTTACTGCATTATATAGCCATCCATCAACCCACTATGCTGATTAACACTTGCATATCACAACAGTCTGCAAAAATGTCAATTCATTCTAAGATTAATTCTTAATTCAGAAATCTATTGGGGTGATTACAGTTAACTACATTGTGGGAACCACAATTTTAATGTCAGTTTTCGGGTGAAGATGTAATGAATAATATAAGTCTGCAAACAATATAAAGGAAGATTAGGCCAAAATAACCAGAAATCAAAAGCATATGCCAACTTTAAATAATGTGTGTATGTGTGTGTGTGTGTGTGAGAGAGAGAGAGAGAGAGAGAGAGAGAAAGAGAGAGAGAGAGAGAGAGAGAGAGAGAGAGAGAGAGAGAGAGAGAGAGAGAGAGATGCACAGCCTATAGGTCTAATTGTGCCATCTTAAGCGCATTTCTCCACTTTTTCATATTTATCTTACTGTTCAACTCCAACACACACACACACACACACACACACACACACACACACACACACACACACACACACACACACACATCTTTTCTAATATAAGCTTTCAACGTGCTGTACCCAAACGAATCACACGCGCAATCTTATGCGCCATGTCCAAATGGCGCATATGAAGAGGGGGTGTTGTAGGCTTATTGACTTGATATTTCCTTTGACATATTCTGAAGTCACTGATAGTTGCATAACGGCAAAGATCTCCACGCGGCCAGTAATTGACGAGTTAATTCATCATGGTCGGCTGGAGCCAACAGAAGAAGTAAAACGAAATCACGGTTCACAGATAAGAAAGAGAGCGATGCGCTCTTGTGCCGCTTCACATCCAACTGTCACTCATCTGTCCTGATTGTCACATTTAATCAACTCCAACAGAAAGGCATGGGATAAAATCCTTTTTTGTTACCTACTTGTGTCATGAGCCGGTCTGCGTTCGTGTTCTCTTCATCTTTAAAAATAATATCGGGGTTGTAGTTGGGAGTCAGGTCCTTGAACCTCTCCGAGTTGCGGGTGATCTTGCCTTCGTACTTGCCGCTGGCTCCAAGGGTTTTCTCCGCCACGTTGGGTATGAACTGTTTCAGAGCCAGCGGTGTCAGCTTCTTGGGGTGCCTCCGTTTCCCGTATCCCCTGCCCGGTCCGCAGCCCGAGCCGACGGACGCCAGCAGCAGGCAGAAGGACAGCGACAGCATCACTCTCATCAGGACCATCTTTGATTTACCTAGAAGATCCTGGGAGAGGTGACGGTGCCTTGGAGTGATCTTCGTCTTTACTCCGTTTCTTAAGTTTTTTTCTACTACAATAGAAGCAGTGCAGGTGCCATAACTACTGTAGGTCTGTCTGGCTCCCGCTCTCTCTCTCTCTCTCTCTCCCCCGCGCCCTCTCTCTCTCTGTGACTGCCCTGAACACACAGATGATGGTGACAGAGGAGAGGTTGGCAGCTCTGGATGAGGTAAATCCTAGACTTGCGTAAAAGTAGCATCATCATACTAAAAAATCTATTTCAAGTTAACTAAAATATGCGCAAATAAGAGTGAGGACCATGGCAAGGAAATAGCCCAAGTCCCCCAAACATCCTTCACCCCCATGCAGAAAACTGAGTAATCACTAAAAACAATTCTCTAAAATGTTCTAATTATTTGGATTTATTAATATTTAATGTGATTGGGACACTGCCAAGAATAAAACTATGAAGGGAGCATAGGCTACTGAATTTTTTTTTTTTAATGCATTGGCCTAAAAGTTGTTAAATTTGAAAGCATTAAGTGTAAAAATACTGGAAGCAGCCCGTAAAATACTCATCATGTGTAGTAGAAGGTAAACTCACCACAGCTTTGTGAAGCACAGAGGACATGGCCTCAGTGCACTGACAGAGAGAAGAGTGTGCTCTTGGATGAAAACATCACCAGTTTTGGGAATTTTCCTGTTTTTCAATGAGCTCCAGAAGAAAAAGAGGAAATAAGGAGGGAAATACAATCATATATATACAAGTGAAGATGGAGCCGGGCTGTTTTTCAGAGTTTTTGAAAAGTTGACATTTTACCTGACAACAGCCACATCAAATCTGAATCTACAAAGTAACTCTAGTGGACAGACAAATGTAGTCAAAGCTGCTTTGGGGATTTGAGGAGTTTGAACGACTCGGGGGCTGAGAGAGAGTGGGCTTTCTGTAATTATACACTAGTTACACATGGTGGGTTCTGAAGGCTGATTTTGATCTTTTAAGAAGGCTTTGAAAACAGCGTTTGAACATCATGTAGCAATGTGATGGTCAAATGATTAATAATAATTTACATTATTATTGTTTGGTCAGTAAGGTAAATTAGGAAAGACCCATACTCTGTCAGAGGGAACACTGGACCTGAATGCTCCCTATTAAAGAAAATAGGATGTGAAATAATATAGAGTCAAAGTTGCAGGTGGAGACAAATCAGCAGAAAAAGCCTCAACTGAATCTTGTGCCTTCTGATGTTTGTCTTGGCTTGCTTTGGACTGGATCCTCAAAATCACATGAAGACGAGGAAAACATCGCTGTCATGCCACATTTCAAAGCTTGACCTTTTGGCCGAGCCACCTACAAGATTTTTTTCAAATGAACTTAGTTGATATTAAATAATATTTTTGACCTCTGATGCAACTTTGAAAAATGGAAAAAAAACACCATTCAGAGACAACTTGAAGAGAATGTCACCGCTATGTTAAAACTCAGAAGAACATTACATTTATACTACACATATCACACAGGAAGAACTGAATCCCATTTCAAATTTAAGTCAACTTAAACAGTTCAATAACTGACACTAATAATGCAGTTACACATGTTTGATATATTTCTATATGAACAATATGTGTTTAGAGAAGTAACTACAAATTCAAAGGATGGTAGCTATGCAGTGAAGTAACCAACTGCACATTGATCAGAATCAATCTGTATGGTGAAAATAATGGTCAGGCTCAACATTTTGTGTATTGTTTGTGCAGCAACTGTCTGATAAAGCATCTGTATCCATCCTGTAGAATTCAGTTGTTGTCCAATATTCATAAAGCTACATTTTAAATGATTTTTTTTCTTTTTTTTGCCTCTTGTAGCCAGCAGATCAAGCTGTACACACAACAATGGCAAACAATTTACACATCCAGCAGACACAGAGTAACATTAGCATCTATTTAGAGGTGTGTTTGTGTCCTCTTGATGAATGTAAGTCCAATATTCACTTTCCTTTTAGCTCTGGTTTGCTCTCCATCAACTCCACTATGTTCACTCGTTAGTCCCTAACTGTGTCTGTCTGCTGTTTGGTACTAAGCAGGCAGTGTACAGTGTGCTTATCAGATATTTTTCACTGAAAACAGCTGCCTGCTGCTGCTGGAAACCAGAAGAGCAGAGTTGTGGCCCAAACAATGAGCTAAAAGGCACTAAAAGAGCTGAGAGGAACTGCAGTCAGGTGATAATTCTCTGTGGGTTTTTCACTATGGATGACACCTTTCACATTGCACATAGTCATTTCATCCACTGTTAATATCCAAATATTGATAAGTGTACCTTAAAAACCATGTAACATAGCGATTCGAGTGTTGGGATACAGTATACTTACTCGCTTCAACTTTCAATCACACAACTTTGGACGACCTCCACCAGCGGATGGAGTTTGACAAGTTGTCACAGTTGTTGTTGACTGAGTTAGTTATCTCCATTGCATCAAGACAAATGTAATCTGCAAATGAAGACTGTGAGGTGAGAATGAAAGCTCCTAAAGACAATTAGGAGCCACTGTAAATATTGCTCTTTTGTCAAGAAACGTGGTGTTTTTGTGACATGCAAAAGTATTTCAACCAGAACATTACCTGTGAGAATGTATTTTGGGTGGAATGCCCAATAATGGGTATCATACAGCCTCTCCCTAAACTACAATACGGACCCTTTTCACTTGTCAAAGCAGGAAAAGCACAGAAAAACTATGGCTCCATTCCATTAATTGTGCCAGTAGGCCATGTCACTAAGTGAGCATGAACAACACCAGAGTGCTGGAACTGGCTCAGAAATGGAATGCAGCCATCATTAATGTTATTAATTCCACCTGTGCTTTCCTGCTTTGACAAGTCAAAACGTCTGCTGTGAAAAGGCTCTGTTATTGGCTCGTGTCTCTCTGCTGCCATGCTGTATTAAACTGGGCTCTACATCAATTAACAACAAATACAGAGGCACCAGGAATGAATTGTTAAAATGTTGGAATTAGAATTAGCATTTCCTATAATCCTGATCCACAAACTATGTTAAGAGTCTTAAGTGGGGAATCAGGCTGGTTAGCGCTTTTCAGTAGGAACAGTCAGTTTGAGACCCTCACTCTGTACTGACACGTACAAACACATGGGACAAAGGTCACTGAGAGGAAGGGAGGGACTATGTATATAGCTATGATAGAAAATGCATGAAACCTATTTATGCGCTGTTGCTTTAATAGTATAGAAATGAATCAAATGTTATTGTATTTTGGGATTTTGATGGATTTACAGTTGGCTTTGATGTCTTTCTCAGTTCATCATTTGACTGTATTCCATTTCAGTGTGGTTGTTCTCAGGTGGAGTGTTGAGTACATCATTGTAATTGATGGTGATATTAAAATCCATAGCAGGCCAAGCAGCTACTTTAATTACTTGTGCATGATAAATTACCTGTTTAACCGGTACTACACGATGGCAGTAAGGTACTGTAGTAGTTTTGTACTTCTATGCTTGCTTGGGGTATCTACGGTACATTAATGTATGCAGTACAGCCAGACCTCAGTGGATATCCATAAACAAACAAACAAAAATCTATATAACCTGTAATATGGTGATTAGGGCCTATTTGTAATCTAAATATTTGTAATAATTGTAATTGTAACCATTATAGAGTTAATATGCAGGATTTCCCACACTAGGTTTCATTACTTAAAAGGTATAAATGGTAAATAGACTGCACCTACATGGTGCTTTTCTATCTTAACGGACAAAATGATTAACAATTTTTGCCTCACACACACACACACACACACACACACACACACACACACACACACACACACACACACACACACGCCAATGGTGGCAGAAATGCAGTGCAAGGCCCATCTTTTTATTAAACATAGCAAGACATGTCGAGCCCCAGAGTTTTGTCAATATTTCCACATGTGTACAACAAGTGCAAATCCTTTTGATTTTTATGACCCTTCATGTTAGTTACTGGCCATTATTTGGATGCATGGCTGAAGAGAAGTCTTTCAAAATCCCCAATGATTCAGGGACAGCTCTTCTTGACCCATGATTGTGCAAGCACGGAAAAATTGAATTGAAATTGTTGAATGTTGCTTTTCAGACTCACATAGAACACCTGCCAAGCAAACTGAATGTCAAAATTGGATTTTTGTATAGAAACAAATCATGTTTCTTTTCTGCTAGTCAGAAGACCATTGTACAATCTACAATTTTATCTGCACTTGATTAGGGTGATATTGTATATATATGCATACTTCTCCCTCTAAAGCTTCTGAACCACATTCATCTGGCTCAAGGTGTTCCTAGATGAGTTCATTTTTGTAACTGTGAGTCTAAAACAAGCATTTCTATTTCTCTTTGAATAAGGAACACTTCAGTGTTTGGTCAGGACACACACACTGTGTGGATTGTGCTTTATGACTGATATAAATAGCACAAATCAACAATTAAAATCTGTTCATTCCTGAGAACAGAACAGACATACATATAAACAGCTGTCAATGTTTAGATAAAATATTGTTTATTTAGTTTGTGAAAGTCTGACATCCTTTTCAGACTCAGGATTTTCAGGCAGATATTACAGGAGAGACCACAAATGTGCAGCTGTATTGCTGTATTACTTGAAATAGAAAATAGGAAAAGAAGAATAAAGGAAAAGCCTTTTAACTTATGAAGAAAAAATAAACGAAGTATGAAATGCTGCTGTTGGTGCAGTTATCCCTGTTTCTACAAGTGATTTTCCAAGTTCTAATCTACAGTATTACAACCATGCAATATATATTATTAATACTACATTAAATCTGTTTCCACAACAGCCCAACCTTAACTTACAGCTGACCAGTCAGTAAAGACAATCCGATCAAAGAGTTGTCGCCATCCAGTAAAACTTCTGCAGAGGATACACCTGTGGTTCCTCACTCTAAGCTCCTCCAGCAGCCTCCTCTCTCCTCGCTCCTCATCTCCTCTGAGGTGCATTTAAGGGATTGGAACATCCCTGATAAGGGTGGAAGGAAATTGGTTTCTGGGTCACAGTCGGAGAACAGAGGAGCGAGGACGGGAGGAAGCTTAAATTAGCAGGACAGAAAGCACCCACAATCACTGAACACTAAAAGTTAAGACAACACATCAACATTTCATTCCATATATAATTTTTGTTGTCAACAGACACACCATTAAGACTATATTTTTAGGAGTATGTCCCAAACATGTTTGGGGCATACTGCAAATTCATTTAGACATTACAAAAGATGTATAGATATGGGGTCAAAACTAAACTATTCAATAATACAGAGAGTTTAGATAGAGAGTCACACATGATAAGGAGCTCAAAAAGACAAACAGGCAGTCTTATAAATGCTAACTGCCGAAGAAAATAATTTTTGACCGCTTCCAAGAGCGTGGTCAGAGACTGTGTGAGAATGTAACTATACTATGATGTAAGTTATAGTCAAGTAATAACATTATTTTTCCAAAAACAGCGGTTGTAAAAGGGGGGTCTTCATATAATCAGGGTCGCCTTATATTCGTATTATTATTTATATTCGTACCTCGAGCCTGAGTATGTTATGCCATTGAAAGCTACTGTGACTAAATGCATTGAAAACACTTTGAGGAGAAGAAGGATGAGCTAAAAGTCAAGCTAATGTTAGCTATGATCACCGACTGCTGGACAGCTCTCACAAACGAAAGCTATGTCACAACTTTTCTTAAAAATGAACCGGTTAGTTACTGGTTAATGGTGTCGGTCTGTCAAAAGAAAAATTAACCAAAACTGACATCGCCATTGCGTATGCATTACATAAGGTTGTATCTGACACAAGACCAAGTGTGGTTGAAACATTGCTTATGCAATAAAATCATTGGATTAGTGTGTTGTGTGCAGTCTTCTTCTCTTCTATATATGTATATATATGTATGTCATTGTCATGAGCAGCACCTAGTCTTTGGTGTGCATTCAGGCAGTGTGATACTGCTCGGAGGCTATTTGGTCTGCCTTCCAGTGTGGCCATTTAGAACAGGTAGAAACAGTTTTAGAACTCTTTACTGACCTTCTGGCAAGCATATCAGCCCCATGGTGCCAGTTTTGATCAAATAAAAGTACTTTTACCAAAATATCTTATTTCAGACCCCCTTGTCACACCACAAGCAGGAACATATTACCTTACTACATTTGTCTGAAGATACTTGTCTAAGGGTTCAGTGTGAAGAAAAGGAGACTTCAAGCTTGTGACCTTCTGCTTACAGGACAGTTGGCAACACCAGGCGACTCTGCAACTATTATGTGACATTGTAACATTTTATGTTTCTGCTAGTTGTTACTAACACTGTCCAGTACTCCAGTGGTGGAAAGTAACTAAGTACATATAGTAAAGTACTGTACTTAAGTACAATTTTGAGGTACTTGTACTTTACTTGAGTATTTCCATGTGATACTACTTTATACTTCCACTCCACTACATTTCAGAGGGAAATATTGTACTTTCTACTCCACAACGTCTTACAAAAAGCAGTGTGTAGTCGGGGTCACATTTCACATGTCTATGAGTTGTTAACAGCTCCACCAAATAGTGATTTTTCCCTCTAAACTTCTCACATGCTTTCATTTCAATAAATGTTCAAATGATCCAATATTTCAGCAAAAATCTTGTTTTTTCTTCTTTCCTCTCCCATTAATCATCTCACGACCCCTCAGATTTATCTGCTGACCCTTTGGAGGGGCCCGACCCCTAGGTTGGGAACCACTGGACTAAACAAGCTAACTGTATATAAAGTAGTGTAAACTAGCTCCACCTCCAGCAGCTACAACAGTAACATGCTGCTCTAACACTGATGCTTCACTATTAATAATCTAATGATGTCATATATAATAATATATCAGTCAGAGGGACCAAACCACTACTTTTACTGCAATACTTTAACTACATCAAGCTCATAATACTTATGTACTTTTACTGCAATACTTTAACTACATCAAGCTCATAATACTTATGTACTTTTACTGCAATACTTTAACTACATCAAGCTCATAATACTTATGTATTTTTACTGCAATACTTTAACTACATCAAGCTCATAATACTTATGTACTTTTACTGCAATACTTTAATTACATCAAGCTCATAATACTTATGTACTTTTACTGCAATACTTTAATTACATCAAGCTCATAATACTTATGTACTTTTACTGCAATACTTTAACTACATCAAGCTCATAATACTTATGTATTTTTACTGCAATACTTTAACTACATCAAGCTCATAATACTTATGTATTTTTACTGCAATACTTTAACTACATCAAGCTCATAATACTTATGTATTTTTACTGCAATACTTTAACTACATCAAGCTCATAATACTTATGTACTTTTACTGCAATACTTTAATTACATCAAGCTCATAATACTTATGTACTTTTACCGTAGTGGGATTTTTCATGTAGGACTTTTACTTGTAATGGAGTATTTTTACATTGCTGTGTTGGTATTTTTACTCAAGTAAAGGATCTGAATACTTCTTCCACTGCTGCAGTACTCATAAGTGGTTTCCTCAGATGAAGGCAGATGGTCATTTTTATCTAATTCTATGTAAAATATTGTTGAATAAGGGAAAGTGAACTTACTTGCCCCCATCCTCACTTGAGACAGACAAGATAAAAAAAATAGATATATAGATATGACTTCACCTCAAATGCTCTAAATACAAGCCTCTAATTAGGTGATCAATAAATGAGATGGAGGGAGAGACCAAAGAGAGAGTGTGTGCTGTTTTGTATATACTTGTGTGTGTGTGTGTGTGTGTGTGTGTGTGTGTGTGTGTGTGTGTGTGTGCGTGCGTGTGTGTATGTGCATGTGTTTGTGTGTGTGTGTGTGTGTGTGTGTGTGTGTGTGTGCAGGAGGGCAATTTGCAAGATTGAATATTTGTCTTGTTAGAGTGTGATTTAAACTGTCTTGGCTTCAGGAGCAGCCTCTAGCTGAGCTGCTTCAGTCTTTAGAGACCGGGTCTGTCTGGTTACTGAGTGGATGTTGACCTCAGTTCACACACCAACATGGCACTGACACTGACATTGACCCTCGGGGATTTAACAACTTTTAATTGGTAATGACTGCAAACAGATGGTAGTATCTACACTTAATTCATCTGGTTTTACATGTGAATGAACAAACCCTTTGAGAAATGAAGAATCTTTCAAATTGTCACCATTAACTGATATATTTTTATAGCAATTAAATATACTACATATCTCAGAAGAATCTAAAATGAGTTTATAATCAGGTCTAACTTCAAACTACATGTCAGATGATATATGCTATGAATACATGCAGACCTTTACTATGTTACATGACTGAATATTTTAAACAGTCAGAAAGACAAAGCTTGCTATCTGTAGAAGGTTTGAGGAAAAATTCTGATCATTGTATAGCAGTCCAGCAGCTGGACACAACATCTGAGCCCGTTTCTATATCTTGAAGATACTGCCAAGCATATGGAAACATAAAGCATATGCATTATGATTGCATAGGACCAAAATAGTGTTGTCAAAAAATTCTGATGCAATTACTTGAAGAGAATATGCAAATGCCTACAGTGTAAGCATGGTTAGCCTAGTTAGCAAGGACCATCATCTTGCACATTGTACTGGTCCATCAAGAGTATCCCTCATCCTGTCCCTTGACTTTAGAGTTGTAGAGTTGTTTGTTGAGAAAGTCCATCTACTGTGCCTGCTGAATTAGAGATCTGATGCTCACAGATTTAAGATTTAGAAAACACAATATACCTAAATGTAAGTTCAAAAGCCTGTGTTCAGTTATCCATATAATATATCCAGATATAGATTGAAGTAGAGTAGAAAAAGGCACTGCAACATAAATCAATGTGAAATATGTGCATTTGAAAAGAAACGGAAGCATAAGATATGTGAGAATGTATTGAATGTGGGTGTGATCACATGAAGAGGTCTGCTGAGATGTATAGTATATGACGTAACCAATCTGTCAAATTATAAACCTACCATTGTTTTCACTTTACAGACGTATGAAATGTAAAGAGCCTAATTACAACTTGTTACCAATGTGCAGATTTAGTTGGATGTGTTAAGATTCCTAAACCACACATCCCAACCAGAGAATTCCAGGCAGTCTGAATACTGTCTGAGTGTGTTTTGAGACTCCTTCATCCACAACGAAGGGCAGAATTCCACACTGTCCCTAACCCTTATTAGCAGGTCAGAAATGTTAAGCAGTTTCCTTGTTGTTTTTCCCCCATTGTACAGCAGGTCATTCTAATCCCTGCAGGTTTAAGTTACACACCGAGTAAATAGAGGGTGGCTGCAGATCATGGAGTCCTGAGTCCTGTCTGTGTTCAACAAAAGCACTTTGGTTCAGGTTAGTGAAAGATGGTGGTGTCACTTAAATGTTAATAAACATGTTGAGGTTAAAGTCACTGCAGATTTCTGTGCATTAAACAGAGACCATGATCTTTCTCTAACCTTAACCGAGTGCTGCCAGAGTCTAAACACAACCATTAAAAGTTTTATATTGCTGTACTTTCTACCAGCAGATATTGTACTGCAAGATCAGATATATTGGTGGAAAAACAACAACCAGGTACGTTGTCTCTGAACATTTCACTCATATGTTCACTATCGACATTTTTGCAATTTGCCAAATACATTAATTAACAACATTTTCTCATTATGTTGAGAGAAAATTTAATTCAGCATATACATATGAACATCATTTCTTGGAGACAGCAGTGAGAGTAAGGATAATTGACTATTGACAATTGATTGTTTGAGTAAGGTATTCGATTGTAGTATATTTGATTGTATACATTTGGGCTGTGTTTCTTGACCAGCTGGATTGGGGTTGCCAGGTGAAAGCACACTCTGAGCAAAATTTCCCTTTTGAGAATGCATCCCTAAGCTAAATGTGAATTGTAGTCTTGTTAGCATTATTAATATTATTTACTGTGAACTGTGCAGTTGGTCTGATATTTCAATTCATTCTGCCAACAGAAAAGTAAACCTGCCTACAAATACAGGAGTTATGCTCATACATTCCTCAGCAGGTTGAAATGAGCAAAATCTGCACATTGCTGTGAGATGTGTGTGTGTGTGTGTGTGTGTGTGTGTGTGTGTGTGTGTGTGTGTGTGTGTGTGTAGGAGAGGAGACAGAGATACAGAGAGGAGGGAGAAAAAGAAAAGCCACTTCTTTATCAGGGTCTATTTTCATCCATCACCACATTTGTGGTCAGATCAAACTGTCTGTTACCATGGCAACCCCTGGGAGGAGATGCAAAGGTGAAAAGAGAAGAGGGAGATGAGGAGATGAAAGGCACAAAAAGGAAATGAAGGAGAGGAGGACAAGAGATGAGGAGAGACAAGTAAAGGTTGAGCGAGAAAAACATGCACTCATCTTTGTAGAAGAGAGGAGAGGAAATAGGAATGGAATAGGAAATAACAGGAGAACTGAGAATATGACAGATGATAAGCAAGATAGGAGAAGAATAAGAGGAAGAGGAGAGGTTAGGAAAGTGAATGGAAGAACAGAAAAAAAACAAAATGGAATGGAAAAAGTAGAAGAGGAAAGGGAATCAGAGGAGAACAGAAGAGGGGAGGAGATGAAGAGCTGAAAAGACAAGGAAAGTAGAGAAAAGATAAGCTGGCAATGGACAGGAGAAAATGAGAAAAGGAGAAAAGACAAAACCAGTAGAACAACATATTCTGTTAGCTGTTGATCAAATAAAAAGAAAAGCAATGTTGATTAAGCCATCTGAAAATTGATAGTTACGATGAGTTCAGTCAGCATACTACAAACAATATCATAACTGGTGTGTTCTCATACACAATAAAGCAAGTTTAAAACCAATAAAAGCCCTTCATTGTCATAGTCTCCATGCCTCCAGTCAGAACTTTTCATAGTTGCATGCGATGTCACAGCCCTGGCTGTGCCTCCAGTGCTCTCCCTGTGGTGTGAGTGTGGGCCCTCTCACACCACAGATCATAACAGAACAATCTGGCCAACATGGACCCAGTGGACTTGGACCAAATTCAACAAGCTCCCGCCAACCAGTGTATGCTAGTCAGACAACATGAGCAGGACCTCTGTGAAACCATGGGCACCCTCAAGTCACTCACCTCTCACGTGGCTCAGATTGGACAACAGGTTAACCAGTTCATCTCTCATCTTGCTCCTCTGGTCCCAGACACTCAGCTCAGTTCTCCCTCTCCAGTAGTTTCCACAGTGTTGTCAGCCCCCCCAGCTCAGGGAATCCCATATCCCAGCACCTGAATGTTACGCTGGTGATTTAGGGACATGCAGGGCCTTCTTCAGTCAGTGTTCTCTGGCAGCCCCTCACTTATTCGACAAACAGGGCTAAGGTAGCCTATATTATCGGGTTACCCATGGGGACAGCCTTAGCTTGGGCTACTGCTGTTTGGGATAGCCAGCCTTCTGCTAGCTTCTCCCACCCTTGCTTTGTGTCAGAAATGAGGAAAGTATTTGACTCTCCTGCTGGCAGCGGAGACATGTCTAAACGCCTCCTGCTATTACGTCAGGGCTCCCACAGTGTAGCTGAATATTCTGTTAAGTTCAAGACTATAGCTGCAGACTCAGGATGGAAGGATGCCTCACCTCGAGGTGTATTTCTCAGTGGGTTGAGCAAGACACTGTTAAGGATGAGCTAGCTGCCAGGGTTGAGAGAGATGCCCTAAACTCATTAATTTCCCTGTCCATTAAATTAGGTAATCGTCTCAGTGAGCGCAGGAGAGAAAAAGCTTGCCGGCTCCCATTTGCAGTTAAAACTAACCCTAGTCCTTTCCATAGTCCCCATGTTTCCCCAGGCCACATAACTTCCCCCACACCTCCCATGCAACTTGGCAGAGCTCTCCCAGGCTTGCCTCCTGTCCCCTATGGCCAAAAGAGGAGGCACACCAGTGAAAGCAGGGGTATTGGTGAGCCAAACCACCGCCTCACCAACCCCTTGCCATAGAATGCAGCTCAAAGCAATTCTTATCTGGGACCAGCAATCGCTCCCCTTGCAAGCTCTGGTGGACTTTGGGGCAGATGAAAATTTCTTGGACATCAACCTGATTTCTCAAGCTGGCTAGCCCTTGACACCCCCATCAACACCCACGCTCGTCCGACTCACTCACATCACGGAGCCCCTGCACCTCATACTTTCTGGCAACCATTGTGACTATAAGAAGTTCCAAGTTATATCCTCCCCTCATTCACCCCTGGTTCTTAGTTACTCTTGGTTAAAGCTCCATAATCCCCTCATTGACTGGTCCACCTGTAAAATCCTAAACTGGAGCCCTCACTGCCACTTCTCCTGTCTCAAATCAGCCCAACCCTCTGCAGAGGTCACTGCCTCCCCACCTAACAGTGAACCCCCAGATCTGACCGCAGTCCCCTTAGTTTACCATGACCTAGGTGAGGTCTTCATTAAACAACATGCTCTCTCCCTGCTTCCACATCGCTCCTGATTGTGCCATAGACCTGTTCCCTGGTGCCCCTCTGCCCTCCAGTCGTTTGTTCAATCTCTTTCATCCTGAGCGAGAAGCTATAGAAACCTACATCTGTGACTCCCTTGCTGCAGGAATCATCAGGACTTCCTCCTCCCCCATTGGAGCGGGGTTCTTCTTTGTGATGATGGCACCCTAAACCCCTGCATTGATTACAGAGGTGTGAACAACATAACTGTAAAAAACAAATACCCCATGCCACTCATAAACACTGCTTTTGATTCCCTCCAGGGAGCCACCATTTTCTCCAAGCTCGATCTCAGAAACACTTACCACTGGTTCATGATTAAGCAGGGTGATGAGTGGAAAACAGCCTTTAATACAGCCCTCGGCCACTTTGAGTACCTCGTCATGCTCTTGGCCTCACTAATGCCCCTGCAGTCTTCCAGGCCCTGATAAATGACATCCTCCGTGACTTCCTCACCTGGTCAGTCTTTGTATATCTTGATGATATTACCATTTTCTCAAAGAGTCAGGAAGAACACATTCAGCATGGGAGGCAGGATCTGCAGAGGCTGCTATAAAATAAGTTGTATGTAAAGGCAGAGAAATGTGAAATCTACATGGACCCTGTTCACTTCCTAGCCTATCATTTAAGGCAGGCAGGTGAAGATGAACCCAGAAAAGATCAAGGCAGTGGCTGAGTGACCCATTCCCTCCTCCAGGAAACAACTGCAGCAGTTCCTCGGCTTCGCCAACTTCTATTGGAGGTTCATCAGGGACTATAATCAAGTGGCTGCACCCCTCACTTAGCTCACCTCCTTGTTCACCTGGACTGCTGCTGCTGATGCTGCCTTTAAGGACCTGAAGAGATGTTTTGCCTCTGCACCTGTCCTTGTCCAGCCAGACCCATCCTGTCAGTTCATTGTAGAGATTTATGCTTCAGATTCTGGGGTTGGTAAGGTTCTATGCCAGCGGTCCATCACTGATCAGAAACTCCACCCATGTGCATTCTTCTCCCACTGTCTATCTCCAGCTGAATGGAACTATGATGTTGGGATCAGAGAGCTGCTAGCTGTTAAACTGTCTTTGGAAGAGAGCCCATTGGGTGTTATTTTTTGAACATTTCAACTTCACACTCACCTACTGCCCTGATTCCAGGGATGTCAAGCCTGACGCCCTTTCCTGCCAGTTTGTCCCAGACTACAAATCACCCAAACCCGACATCATTCTGTCTTTGTCCTGCATGGTGGCCGCAGTGACTTGGTAAATTGAGTCATTGGTCAAACAGGCACAAAACACCCAACCTGATCCTGGTAACGGTCCTGTTAACCGTAGTTTTGTCCCAATTTGAACCGATTCTGTCCACTGTCAGGTTCTCCAGTAGGTCCGCACTTCCCGGTTTGCTTGCCATCCTGGAGTCAGCCTCACCCTGTCCCTGTTAAAATGGCACTTCTGGTGGCCCACTATGGATTCAAGATTCAAGATTCATTTATTATCAATTTACAACACAAGATTGTATAACAAAATGTAGTTTGTTTCCCTTAATGCTACTCACAAAAACAGAAATTACATAAATGGATTAATAAATAATAAGTCATAAAAATAAAACAATTTTTCATATTGGAGTTCAGAGGATGAATTGAGGGGTCTCACAGCCTGAGGAAAGAAGCTGCTCTGTAGTCTGGTGGTACAACAGCAGATACTTCTGTATCTCTTGCCAGATGGCAGTAGGGTGCACAGGCTGTGGTTGGGATGGGTATTGTCTTTTAGTATCCTTTGGGCTCTGTGCAGGCTCCTCACCTCAACAATATCACTGATGCTCGGTAGATGGGTACCGATGATGTTCTGGGTGGTTTTAATCACCCGCTGCAGAGCCTTCCTGTCTTGGGCCGTGCACATCCCATGCCAATTTGTGATGTTTCCAGTCAGGATGCTTTCTATTGCTCCTCTGTAAAAGTTAACAAGAATTTGGGATGGGAATTTTGCCCTCTTAAGTTTTCTTAAGAAGTACAGTTGTTTCTGAGCTTTTTTTACTAGGGTGGAGATGTGTGATGTCCATGACAGGCTCTCTGTGATGCTAATACCCAGAAACTTAAAACTGTTCACCTGCTCCACCCCAGGTCCACTGATGTAGACAGGAATGTGTGTCTTTGCCTTCTTTTTTTCTAAAATCAGCAATCAGGTCCTTGGTTTGTTGTCACAAATGCCCCCTCTGTATATGCTCGAAGTAAGTCCTCCCATCAGCCATCCTCTGGTCTGCTCTATCCACTTCCTGTCCCAAGTCACCCCTGGAGTCACATGGAATGGACTTTGTCACTGGATTGCCACCCTCGCAAGGTAACACAGTAATTCTTACCACTGTGGATAGATTTTCCAAAGCTGTTCACTTTGTGCCCCTTCCCAAGTTCCCCTCAGCCTTTGAGACCACTGACCTCCTGGTCCATCATGTGGTTCACCCCATGGCATCCCTGTTGACAATGTCAATGGGGGCCTTCAGTCCAGGCCCAACTGTGTCAATGACAACCACTCTGCATTAACTGTTTGGCAGCTGCTGGATGACCGCTGCCAAGACTGTGGATATCAGTACCTGATGGACTGAGAGATATGGTCCAGAAGAACACTCCTGGATCTCCCCAAAGCTCATCCTGGACCCATCCCGCATTCGGAACTTCCACAGAGACAACCCTGACCAACCAGGTGGTTCACCTGGAGGCTCCCCTTGGGGGGGGGGGGGGGGGGGGTACTGTCATGACCCTGGCCATGCCTCTAGTGTTCGCTCTTGTTTCCCCTTTTCCTTTTGTTTCTTGTCCCCTGTTGTCTCCCCATGTGGTCGTGTGAGTGGCAGGCATGGCTCCTTCTTCCTCTGGCTTCCTCCTGCTTACTCCTAATGAACAGCACCTGCTCTAATCAGCACACCTGCCATCCATCATTTCATCAGCCAGACGGTATATCTTCCTGGATCGCCAGCCATTTTTTGCCAGATTGTGGTAGTAGTCACTCACCTGCTTCATCCCCTGTGTTGCAATAAATCCTTTTAAATATACTATTGAACTGTCTCCTGGTCTGTGTTTGGGTCCACTCACACCACAGATCATAACATGCTAATGATTAACTGTGTCACGTGGTTACTTGCACTTTATGCGTGTGGGCTTTACATATATCTCCAGTTGACATGTTGTTTACATGGTCTCCACCTTTGGTAGATGGACCATCCCAGTGCTTCTAATGAATATTTTCAGGTTCAAACATTCTGCTGCATGTAGTTTTCCCCCACTGGCAAGGTTAGGTAAACCACACTCACTCACACACACACAACATTAAAGGATTTCCAGTGGAAGTGTGTTCATGTTTACACAGCATCATATTCTGCAGCCTGAGAACAAACTTCCAATGGAAGGACCATTGCAAAAATGACTGATACAATTTACAGATGAACATATCCACATCATCAATGTCATCATACAGTCACATGATAATGTAAAATATGATTAGTAATGCTGCTGATAATTTAAGAAAAGCAGTATTTTACTTGAGATTGGAATGCAGGGATGTTGAATGTTTCTAGTGGCCATTCTCTGACAGCTGCCTGCCAGAGACTAGTCCAAATCAAATTATCTATCTGGCTTCATCACAGTGAGAAAAGTCACATGGTATGCCTTCCATGCGGTTGATTGGTTGTGGGCTGATTGTGGGATGCGGCACACTGTTTCTCTAACAGTTAAAGTTAAACTCAGTCTGGACATGAGCTCAAACACAACTATTTTGTTTTACAGAGCAAAATGAAACCTGCTCATTGCTAGTTCAGTGCTTGTTAGCTTTGGCATGCTTGCGTAGTAAAAGACAGCCAACAGTGATAAGGCAAGTGATGGTAAGGAAGTAAAACATTACAGACACAAACCAAAATTCACTTTTTTTCTTGTGTTCTAAAAAAACGTCTGAAATTTCTGAAAGTGTAGGAAGATTGTTGGTGGCAGATTGCTAACAATGTGTTACATAGGAATACAACTGGGCCGACCAGGCTCACCTTGGATTAGCCCTTAGTTATGCTGCTATAAGCCTAGACTGCTGGGGGACTTCCCATGATGCACTGAGCTCCTCTCCCTTCCTCCTCTCCATCTGTATGCATTCATGTAACATCAATGCATGTCACTAACTTTGAGTTTTTTGTGCTTTCCCCTTTTCGCAGGAAACCCTGGGTTGCAGGCCGAGCCTTTGCGGTCCTTCGCGGTCCTGTTGGCATCCTTCCCTGGCTATTGGTACTTATACTTATTGTTATTGTTATGATTGATGTTATTCTGCCCCCCCCCCCCTTTTCTTTCTCTCTCTCAATCCAACCGGTCAAAGCAGATGGCCGCCCACCAAGAGCTGGGTTCTGCTTGAGGTTTCTACCCGTTAAAGGGGAGTTTTTCCTTACCGCTGTCACCAAGTGCTGCTCATGGGGGAATTGTTGGGTCTCTGTAAATTAAAGAGTACGGTCTTGACCTGCTCTATGTGAAAAGTGCTCTGAGATGACTTTTGTTGTGATTTGGCGCCATATAGATAAAAATTGATTGATTGATTGATTGAACTGGTTCTGTCGTTTATCTTGGGAGGAAATACTCTATCTCCCCATTTTCTGCACAAACATGCCAGAAAGCTACAGACTGAGTGAGACAAGAGACAGTCGGCATCTTAGTATGCATGTGTAAATGCATGGAATCTTTATTATTTCCTTTAAATCTTGAGGAAAAAATTAAAGTATTAAATTTATAAAATTAACGGGGCACTCCACTGATTTTACACATGAAGGTTTATTTGTCATTTTCTCTGGCTCCTGAGAGAGCTTTCCAAAGTCTGAAGAAGTAACTCTGGGTTATATATAAAAAAACAATGTTGCAAACAGGGGCCAAGGATTTTGAAACTTGTGGGCATTTACCATTCAAGCAGGGTCTAATAACAGCTCTTATGGAATTGCATTATGGGGAATTTCAAGCTTGACCCAAGTTACGGAATAAAGGTATGGATCTCTACTGCTTTTTCACTGAGCATTCTTTTTTTAAAATCTGTCCCTGGCAACTCCCAACTTCAATTACTAAATATACTAATACTAAATTGCTGG
Source organism: Thunnus thynnus (assembly GCF_963924715.1). Lineage (NCBI taxonomy): Eukaryota > Metazoa > Chordata > Actinopteri > Scombriformes > Scombridae > Thunnus > Thunnus thynnus. The sequence continues at coordinate 2,068,991 of NC_089528.1, forward strand.
AGTAACCCTTTAAGAAGGAAAGAAATCAAATGAAGAAGAAAAGGAAAGAGGGACAGAAAGAGAAATGCAAGACAGAGAGTTGTGGTCCAAAGGTATAGTATGTCAACAGTATGTGTGATAAGGCTGGACTATATTCACTTTCATTTGATCATTTCAGGAAACACGGTGGCATCACATTCAAATAACTAAGAATGAATTCCATCATGAATTCCAGTGAATGATTCCCTCTTTTTCTATTTCCATTTGAACTGACTGGACTAAAAGTGAACTGGCTGTAGTTAAGAAGACATGCTGTGATAAATGATGGCAAGAATGGTATTATGTGCAAACTGTCTCATGTTTCAAAAGGAAGAGAGATCTGTGTGGAATGTGTTAATATTTGTTTTATACACTGATCCTTCATGGTAAGAAATGTTACCTTTGTTATTCATATTCATATTTGTTTGAAAGAGAACCAGGAACATTCTCTCATAATAAAAGAATGAAGAAGTGCTTGTCCTATTTAGTTGGGGACAGCAGAGTTCAACATAGAGACACTGAGCTCTAAATCTGCTTATTGAGTTTAGTTGTGTCTACAAAGTGTATGCACAAATTTACCAGACTCCAAGGATGATTGGTACCAAAACAATCCCTCTATATGTTGGTGCACGAGCTAAAACTTTAGCATGCAGTATTTCATATTTGAACACTGTCAACTTGGGCAAATAGTTAATGAATTGATGATTAATTTACTAGATATTACGATGTCTTTTTCAGGCCTTAGTCTAAATATGAAAATGTGTGTTTAAGTTTAATAGGTACTTTATGGTACCTCTGGTAACAAAGCACATTTACTCAGATGAACATTGAAACATGTTTTTTCTTGCTGTGATCATTCCTCCTGTTCATACTGACCATTAGAAGATCCCTTCATAATGCACTTACAATATGAGTGACAAGGCCAAATTCCACAGTCCTCCTGTGCAAAAATGTATTTAAAAAAATATCTGATGAAGCTTCAGCGTCCAAATGAGTCAAAGGGATCTTTTAATAGCCAGTATGAACAGGAGGAATGATTACAGAGAGGAAAACCTCTTTCACTGTTCACATGGACACCTGACTGTTTTTGTAAGACATACTTGAAAAATTCTGAACGTGTCCTTTTTGTCATGTCACTACTCAGCCTGTGGAGACAGCTGCATAGTCTCCTCTGTTGATGTAACACTGATGATGTCATAGTGATGTCATCAGGGTTATCTCAGCTTGGGCTTGATCATTCATCAGTCCAGTAAATCCTGTGTGTTTACAACTTACATTACTGACAGCCATATCCCAAGTGTTGCTGTAATTTTTAAATGAGCTTTTCCCTCCGTGCATGAGTCCATTGGTTTCAGAACCAAAATCAAATCCCAGAGACTTGAATCTTGCTTAACATAACTAATGCATCATAATGAAACACACTTCATTAGAGTTACTTAAATTTACAGTTTTAATAGTGTTAAAATAGTGCAATGATCTGTGAATCCTTCCTGGTGATGCATTCAGTTGCTAAATAGAAGGTCTGACAACAGAGATTCTCCGTTCAGCTGCCATATACCATTTCATTTATGATGATATGATGAACAGGGAATATGAATAATTTTCAGACATGAGTGTTGTAAAAACTTACAAACTCATAATTTTGACATTTGCAGGTGCATTGACGTCTCTACAAAAGTTATTTTAAACTTAGAGTGGCAGACAGTTTTAGCTACACAACAGCATATAAACACAACATTCCTTCTTCTAGTTTATAAACAGAAGGTAGTTTACAAAGAAGTAACTCTGCAAAGCAGTGAGGCTTTCACAAGAAAATGTCAGGCAACGACTATGATGATGAGGTGCTTGGACAAGAAGAGGATTACACTTTCTGTGGCAGCTGCCAGTGGAGTTGTAACACATGACAAACTATCAATTCACAAAAGAATGTTTTGCTGCCATGAATAGGAAATTTGTTCAGGTGTATCACCTGAACATTTTGTTTTGACTATTTAGAGAATTCTGCAGATTATTACAAAAGCTAAAATATGGCCACAGGTTTTGGTGTGTGCAGTGTAGGATCCAGTGTTTTTGGACCTTGATCCTTACTAATGAACTAAGTCAGGATATTTCAGCTTCTACTGAACAGTGCAACACTAAATCACTGGAGTACCTCTAGAATCTCTATCTGAAACACTCTCAGGAAGTTGGAGGAGTGAGACTCCATTTAATGTTGTTGAGATTACAAGCAGCGCTAGAAGCTAACTAAGCTATCATGTTTAACAATGAGCTGAAAGGCAGCACAAGAGTGCAAGTGGATGAGATTTTACTCTAATACATATATATATATTAATTAATGCCACAGGTGTCTTGATTAATATAGTTAAGACCTCCAACACATTGACACCAAACGGATTTATAACTTAGGCTACTTTTCAATGTGTACTGTAGCCTACTTTCCTCCGAAAGAGAGGATCTACATCTATGGGTGTCTCCTGATTTTTGTCATTGTGGCAGACAGTAGTAGTAGTACAACTACATCTAGCTTTACTTGACAGCTCTTGACTTTTATTTATTTATTTATTTTTGAGAATTTAGCTTATCTGATAACATATGCACAGACAGAATCTTTTTCTTTTTCTCTTGGTGGATGAATGAAGTTAACAATGTGATATGGCAACAGACCCACATAAGACCATTACTCCATCAATTCATCAATCCATTAAAGTTAAATATTGGGGGTAAGGCAGGAAGTAGGAACCACATAACCACATAATGGGACCACACTGGTAGATGCCCTAATACAGAAGTAACCATGTAAAAACAGGAGAGTTGGCAGTTATGCAGACAACTTCAGTGACCAGAGAATGTGATAACGCAGGGCCTTCACTCAGAGACTAATCGTGGGATAACCCCTCTACTCCTCTACCTGACCATTTCACTTTCAGCCTGAGGAATATTACAATAGTTTATTGTTATGCAGAAGCAAGATTACACTATTTTGAGAAAAGCTTCTTAAAATCAAGGCAAAAGGTTTGCTGAGCAGGCGTTACAAAAACAGTAGTTTGGCAAACAGCCTCCAATATGCCTTTCATTTTACTAAAATACAGTGTAGTAAATATAAATAAGTAGAATAAATAAGTGTAGATGCAGACAATCTCTTTCACTCTTTGCACTGCATTATTATTGGATAAGAGAGCATTGTGACAAAATGGCATGAGCTGGAATGAAAGTGTGTTGTGTCACAACACAAACTTTTAACTGATCATAGATAATGGTTTGCAGTTGCGTACCAGATTTCACCATTGTATGTTCTAAAATGACTGGTTCATACTAAATTGAAAGCAATATAATAACTGCAAATAAAATGCCTGACTGCTGCTCTGATGGAAGTGTTCCTGAGGAATTTTAGGTCTCCAAAACAGGCCTCTAGTGGGAACAACATGAGGCTTCAACACTGGACTGGCAAAAGAGGATTTTATGGGAAATGTGTACGGGAATTAGTGGCAAATCTGGCCACTAATGAGATTTATTTCTATTTCCTAATCTTTCCTCTAGCCACCATTCAGAGGATCAGGGCAGCACAAATAACTTGAACCTCGTCACCTCTCACATCAACATCACCATCAACAACCAACACAAAAAAAGATCCCACTGATGTCAAAACGACTCACCAAAAACAGATCTTTGTTACAGCTGACAACTTCGCTGACAAACACAGGGGTAAGTAAGAACATTAACAATGGATGCATTCCATGATGGTGTTGCAGGACCATGTTTCCTGCTATAGACCTTTGTCACAGCACACATGTGACTTGTCATAGCTTGAAAAGCACAGACTTAACTAATAAAATTAATTATTAATATAATTAATCCCCCAAATTGTGCAACATTCCTTTAATTTGTGCTATATAAAACTAGACATACATGTACCTACAGCGTATTAAAAAGTTTGTTCTTTTTCCTTTTAGAAATAGGTTGGCTGATATGAGACACTATTGATGTAATAAGGATTTACTGCATTCTTGATGTTTATCCATATTTACTATGAGGTCAGTCATATGTAACTTTTTGGTATGTCAAAAGAGTTCATGAGAGCATTCTGTAATATGGCTTCCAACTCATCTCCACCCTGGTACTTATGTGTGTATATTACATGTCACTTATGTGGTCTGTGAATACAGTCTGTGAATACTGTTTATTTTGTAATTCTTTTTTGTTGTTTTTTATTTTGTACTTTTTTTTATAACTATTTCATGTCATATTGATTGATTGTCTATGAACTGAGCTGCACCGAGAACAAATTCTACTGACCCTGGCCGTGTGGCCATTAAAGTAAAGTGAAGTGAATGATGTCATCCTGCAGTTTTTAATTCAATCACTGACCTTTTTGTCAAGCTGACAGCATTATTTCCCCACATATAGCAGTCCTTGTAGCGGGAAGAAAAGTTCTTAAATAAACAGTGTTTACTGTGAACACTCAGGACCCTGACTTTGAGTGGCAGACAGCCCCACAGCTGACATTACATTCACAGTGCTCATGTCATACCCTGTAATAGAGAACCCAACGCTGACTATAGAGCATGATTTTAATATGATAGTGACAAACTACTTAGGTAAATTCTCTTGATCCACACAATGACACTGTGTGATGTTGGGTTGATGAGGCTCGGTCACAGCAAAGACAGGATGAGTGCGGGTTAACTGCTGGAGCTCTTTAACAACCAACCAATCTGACATGTCTTGTGTGTGTCAGGGGATATTTTTACTGATCAATGGTTATCAAAATGCTGTAAGGTAGCTGATATATAATTAATATATTTAATAAAGCAAACCTTTCAAAACTGAACAATATAAAAGAATAGTGGTGTATGAGCAGGCTATAGAATATCCAATTAATCAAATATATGGCTTTGAGATTACAGATCATTTTTCTTTTTTATGGATGTGATGATGAGGCATCCCAAGGACACCTGGACAACCGGACTGGACTATCTATCACTCATCTCAAGTACCAACCATATAAACTAACCCTGTCCCCAGCGCTGGCTGGTCATTAATTGGTGTGAGACAGAGCGTCAGCACTCAGCTTGCTCCCCCCACCATAACCTCACATAATTACCTCATTTAAACAATAAAACCAACTATCAATAGAGTGCTCATAAAGCTGACATGGATTCAACACTGCTGACTTTCCTCTGTTCTGTGCAGCAGGTATCTGTATTGTAGGAGAAATACAGATATATCATTATTTTCAACATCCATGCTTTTATCCAGGCAGTTTCTCAATAAATTCAGGAAACTTGTCATTAGTCCACGTGGATGGTTAACTAAAATAGTATGTAATATCATTTATTGAATGTTTATTTTTTTGATGCTCCCTGTAACAAACACTGTTTCCCACAAGTTAAAGGTCACCAGACTGAGCAAGTGGACTGGCCTTAGCTCTCAGACAGGACTTGTTATCTCCCTCATTAAGATATGGCTGTGACAATATGATGAAAGGCAGATTACAGCCAGAAAGTTGGACAGACGACATGGATACCCTTGCACTTATACAATGATGTATAGATAATATGTGCGCTGCTGTGCTAATAAAACATCATGGGAGCTGAAATTTTCTGAATGCAAACAAATGAATTGCTGTTAACTTAACCAAAAAGGGTTCAACTTCAAATAGGAAGTGATGTAGCAGCTTTTATCTTAGGATATGGATAGTAAACTGAAGGAATTTTTTTTTCAGAACCTTTTTCAGGAAGATGTATGAAAGAAGCCCTCAATGAGGGATGGACACAAACTATTGGAGCAGAGCCTAGCCCAGAAATCACATTCTCATTTTTGTTCTCTGTTCCAGCAGCTACAATAAAATTCATAGAAAAATCACTCATTTGCAATCAATGCTAAAGGTCCCATTTTGTTGTTGAGCCCTCATATTAAATGCCTCTGTCTAGAACTGTTATCCATTTTCTTTACCACTCATCCTCTAGAGGGTCACGGGGGAGCTGGAGTCAATCTCAGCTGACATTGGGCGGGAGGTGGGGTACATTCTGAACAGGTTGCCAGTCAATCACAGGGCGAACATATAGTATAGGGACAGACAACCATTCACATTCACATTCAGACCTACAGGCAATTTAGAGTCACAGATTAACCTAACCTGCATGTTTTTGGTCTGTAGGAGGAAGCTGCACAGTTACAGTTATGTTATATTCATTTTTTTTACCTATGTGAGCGAATGCCCTTGTCTCAGCAATTCTCTCAGAATTAACTGATTTTCTCACAAAATATTGCTGTTATAACTGCTGATGTGACCAGGCTTGGTTTGTAGATTTTATGATGTGCTTGTGTTGAAGACTCATATGAGATGCATATGCTAAATGATGACAAAATAATCACACTGTTATCTTTGTTCAAATGACAAAGTGCTTGAATTTTACCAGCAATTACAGTAGAGGTTACTTTAGATTTAACTTGGACCGTAAAAATACTGTTTCAGCTTTTCAAAAAGAAACCCTCAATAGTCAGTGAATCAACCTAAAACTGAGAATTGTGGAAAGGCATTCTGTGGAAGTAGGAGGTCACTAACTAAAGTAGAGATACTGTATGTGAGTCAGGTTGAGGAAAAGTGTCTAAAAATAACATTTTGAACAGTTAATTCAGTGTAAGTCCATTATGTCTTTGCTATAAGACCGGTCAACTAATACATCCTGATGCACAGAATGAGAGCTTCTGGGTTTTTCCTGAACTTTCAGTCCCACTGGGAGCTCAGTAGCATGACATCACTGGTTGGCAGTGGTGGATTTTCTTACCTAAGCTGCCCTTCTGTCTGACTTCACTGCCAGACATGCGCCATACACACAATGCTGCTTAATTGATGGCATCACTTAAAAGCTTTAGTCCACTGAAGTTGGCATCTAGTTTAATATCCTAAGTGCCCTGGCCCGTCTCACAAACTCCCAGAGGTGCCATACCCAGAGACTCAGTCAATATGGGCTGATGGACGTCTCCCTGCTCTCCCTCAATGTCCAAATATGTTAGCCTGAAAAGTCAGGACTTCTCCTATCCAGCAAGGTGTGTGTCTCAGAGAGCTGACATCAACAGATAATGAGACATGACAAACCTTTGGTTCCAAACCTGGATCACCTAAATAATATCACCAATATCAAGTGTGCTACAATGGTTGGCAGATCCCTAGTGGCCCAGGTACCACACTAATCAATATTTTGATACTAAATCAATATTTTTTTAGTGTGGAAAATATATATTTTTACCCAGTTGTTATTTTAGTTTTTCATTTTAATCACATTATGAATTACTTTATAAGGAATTGCCATGATCAAAATGTCTAATATCTAAAATACAATAAAAAAAGGTAACAATACAGTTGAAATTAGTAACAAACATAGTCATGTTGACTTTTATTAGAAAACATTATAGGCCCTTTTCACAGCAGACATTTAGGCTGCATTTACACTGCATGTCTTGATGCCCAGTTCCGATTTTTCTGCCTATATCTGATTTTTCTGACCACCTGTTTACATTTACTTTTACAAGTGACCGATATCTAATACCTGTGTTTACGCTTGCTTAACACTTGCCCGCATGCGTAAACAAGGGTTTGGTTACTGAAATGGAAGTAAACAATTTGTTTTTGTTTTTTTCAGCAGACAGTAGCTGTGCCAGCTGTGCATGTGAAAATAACGTTATATGTCATTAAAATGCGAAAAGGTATAAGATGATCGCATTTTCAATGACGTGTGAATCGCAATGAGAGGGAATATCCCATCTGTCTGTTTATATGATAGTCACATTGGCAGATATATTACTATCAGATTTATTTCCACATATGATTGATGCCTGAAATGGATCTGAGAGTATCTGATTCTGTGTGCTTTTTTCCTGTTTACACGTTCATAATACATATCTGATCTGTGCCACAGATGTTACTAATAACATTAATGATGGCTCTGTTCCATTCAAATGTCTCAATAAGCCATGACAGTGAGCCAGCATTCACAAAGCCAGGAGCCTGAAACTGAAGCAGCTAAATGGAATTCAGCCATTATTTATTTCATATCATTTGCACCTGTGCTTTTCTTGTTGGCATGTCAAATATCTTCTGTGAAGGACTATAAAAAACATGAATTGCATGATAATTTCACACATTTCTGATTAGTTTCTGTTAGCAACTGAAAACTTAGTTTTTAGTAACAAAAGGCTCTCCCGTTATATTGACAGTAAACTTAATAGCAAAATACACTTCAAAGTTTTTCATATTGTTTTTCTTTTCTTCCCTGTGAAAAATGTGTATTTTATAATACATGTTGTTTTGCTGTCTGAATAAATCTTGATAGCCTTGCTTGCACCAAAACCTTGTGTTTCCAAATGAATTTGGTTCACAGGTAATTTTCACAGCAGACATTTTAAACTGCCATAGCAAGAACAGCACAGGTGGAACTGATAACATTAATGATGACTCAGTTTTCGCAATTGTCATCATTTGCTAAGCTCTTATATCATACTTCTTCCACCTGCAGCCTTGTGGCACTTGGGTCAGGGGGAATGAGGCATACAATCATGATGTGCATATATGTTGAATTGTTAACATGAACCCAGTAGTGTGACTTTTGAATGTCATGTATGCTTAAATGGCATAGCAATAGCATGGAGCCTGCAGTCATTGAACACTATATGCTTAAATGCTGGCATACTCTAAAACACAGTTCAGGCATGATAGTAGATAATAGAGGTTTGATCATCACATCAGATTACATTGTGTTCAAAGGCCACTCAATCAAATTTTGAAATTTGCATTTGCTATTTTTCTCTTGTCTATTGAGAACACAACTTTTTTTAACTTTCTTTTTCATTTTTTTTTAAGCATTTTTTTAGCATTCCTTTCAGTCTGTCACCAATTTTGAAGTATTTAATGCACTTCTTCTCATTTATAAATACAACAATCAGCTGGGGCAGACAATCTAGATTGTTACCTTTTAGTGCCCATTTAACCACTACCTGCATATATTTAATCTATCATTTATTACTGGCAAGATCTCGAATGTATGGAAATCAGCTCAGGTGTTTCCACTGCATAAGGGGACTTCCACTGATAACAGGAACATCAATTGCCCAATTTCAGAAATGTCACCCCTTGCAAAAATTCTCTCTCTCTGGTTAATAGGCAAAGACATGCTTATCAATACATGTCAATACCACTGCATTTTACTAAACAATTCTTTTTTTTTTGTCTTTGGTTTGGATGTTTTTGCTCAGACATGGTTTCATGCATATTTATCTGATAGAACACAGACTATCTGCACTGATGGACTCAGAACAACCTCCCTTTTAATAACCAGTGGAGTTCCACAAGGCTCTGTGCTTGGTCCATTATTATTTACAATCTACATAAACAATATTATCCAATACAGGCTTATAATATCCATTGTTATACCAATATTCACATGGCTCTTCAACAACTCAAGACATGACTAGATTATTGAATGTTGATGAGAAAAAATGAACACTAACTCCATCTTAACATCTTTCTGCATACATACACATAATGGTAGTGAAACTAAAAACCATTGTACAATTGACCATGTCTGTGTTTGACTATGGAGATATCGTATATTCTCATGGTGCTCATTTCACCTTTAAACTACTTGATACCACTGTGCCCTGTTTCACAGGAGATATATGTCATAGTCATCACTGTGTACTATATGAAACAATAGGCTGGTCCTCACTACATACACACACTCATCATTTTTGTTCAGAAATGTCTCCTATCAAAGCTGTCTCAGTATATCACATCTCTCATTTCCAGTTTTAAACTACTATTCATCAGTACATGTAATGATTTACATAGTACATAAAAACTTGAAAGTCTCATTCCATTTGATGAATTAAACTTTTAATTAATTACCTTTTTAGAGATGTGTTTGATTGTTTCTGATGCTGTCTGTATGTGCTTGTGTTTTGCTGTGTGTCTACAGCTGTACTCAGGTCTGTCATGTAAAAGAGATCTTGATCTCAATGACTACCTGATTAAAGAAAGGTTATAATAATAATTAAAATATATATATAAATAATAATTTTAAACTGTACAGATTATGTAAGTGGCAGCAGTGTTTTCTCTCTTCTGCTGTGATGGCTCTGACCCCGTTCACCCCTCTCTGTTCTCCTCTCTGTCACATGTGATCTGAGGATCTGCTACAGACCTCCAAGCTGACTCTCTTATGTAATTCATTCAAGGCTGACAATTAGCTATAAAAAGCATACATCTATCTCTGCTCTCACTAAAAATGTCCACTCCTGATTCATCTTGCACTCTGTCATTCTCGTTCTCTTCTTGCTAAGAACATTTAGTAGTTTCACAGAATCAGGTGAACCAGGCTCAAACAAAAAAAGTTTTCATTTGTAAAATACATGTCTATAGTCATGGGAACAATCAACCATGTCATATTTTGTCATTAATTTAGACATTGTCATATTGAAGCGGTGTATTACAGGCCTGTAGGTTATTTATCTAATGCATTTGTGACTATGCAGTTGAAGTGTATAGTAAGCCAATCCACTCCACTGAATGTACACATAAAGTCCAGTTAAAATTCATATCACAGTTCGGACACACAAATAAAATGGTGTTCAGTAAATATAGTTCACTATATAGTAAATAACTCCTGATTATGTCATGGTGATTTCATTGGGTTTATATTAGATTGGGCTTGAAGACTAAGACTGAGAAATATGGGGCCTGACCCATACTCGGCCTCTGCTGCTTTGACTTAAACCAGTTTTCGCTTAATCTGTCTCTCACAAGTGCCCTTACTTTAAATAAGGGCAATACTGAATCACTAGAGTCCCTGGTTAAACCTGTGACATGATATTTATAGTGAACATTATGTGAAAAGCTGCACTTGAAATTTCAACATTGACAGTTGTCCCAAAGTTGTCCCCCAAATGGAATGGCCAAGTGAGTTTGCAGAGCGTAATTAAAGATCTCCTCCAGACATGTTTTAAGACATACGGACATACTATGCACACACACACACAAACACATATGTGTGTATGTATGTATGTATGTATATATATATATGTGTGTGTGTGTGTGTGTATATATATATATATATATATATATACAGTGCTGCTTGAAAGTTTGTGGACCCTTTAGAATTTGCTCTATTTCTGCAATATGACCTAAAACATGATCCGATTTCCACTCAAGTCCTAAAACTAGATAAAGAGACATCAGTTAAACAAATGAGACAAAAACTTTACACTTGTTCATTTATTTATTGAGGAAAATGATCCAATGTTACATATTTGTGCGTGGCAAAAGTATGTGAACCCCTAACATTATCAATACATTTGAAGGGGAAATTAGAGTTGAGTGTTTCAATCAATGGGATGACAATCAAGTGTGAGTCTGGGAGGCCCTACCTTATTTAAAGAAAATAAATCTGGGTCTTCAATGTCAAACTCTGAGTTTCACAATACAGGTATGTGGAAGTGTGTCATGGCTCAAACAAAGGAGATTTCTGAGGACCATAGAAGAAGAGTTGTTGATGCTTGCCAAGCTGGAAAAGGGTTACAAGATCATTTCTGAAGAGTTTGGACTCCACCAGTCAGCTGTCAGCAGGTCATATACAAATTTAAGACATCCAACACCATTGTTGCCCTCCCCAGGAGTTGTCGAACAACAAAAATCACACCAAGAGCAGGCGTGTAATAGTCCAGGAGGCCACAACGGACCCCAGGGTAATGTCTTGGAAACTAAAGGTCTCTCTTGCAGTGGCTACAGTCAATGTTAATGAGTCCACCATCAGGAGAACATTGAACATTAATGGTGTGCATGGCAGAGTTGCAAGGAGAAACCCACTACTCTCCAAAAAGGACATTTCTGCCGTCTACAGTTCGCTCAAGACCACGTAGATAAGCCAGAAGGTGATTAGAACAATGTTCTGTGAATGGATGAGACCAAAAGAGCCTTATCCTATCTGTGAAACAAGGGGGTGGTAATATCATGTTTTGGGCTGCTTTGCTGCCTCTGAACCAGGGCAGCTTGCAATCATTGATGGAGCTATGAGTTCTGAGTTGTATCAGCAAATTCTACAGGAAAATGTCAAGGTATCTGTCTGTGAACTGAAGCTCAACAGAAAGTGGGTCATGCAGTAAGACAATGACCCTAAACACACAAGTCGTTCTACCAAAAAATGGTTAAAGCAGAAGAAAGATAATGTTTTGGAATGGCTGAGTCAAAGTCCTGACCTTAATCCTAAAGAAATGCTGTGGAAGGACCTGAAGCATGTAGTTCATGCAAAGAAGCCCACAACATCCCTGAGTTGAGACTATTCTGTAAGGAGGAATGGGCTAAAATTCCTCCAAGCCGATGTGCAGAGCTGATAAACAGTTACCGGAAATGTTTGGTTAAAGTTTCACATGCTTTTGCCTCCCACAAATATGTAATATTGGATAATTTTCCTCAATAAAGAAATGAAAAAGATGAAAAAAGTGTTTTTGTCTCATTTGTTTAATTGGGTTCACTTTGTCTAGTTTTAGGACTTGTGTAAATATCTGTTCACATTTTAGGTCATATTTATGCAGAAATACAGAAAATTCTAAAGTGTTCACAAACTTTCAAGCAGCACTGTATTTAAGTACAAACTGCAACAAAAGTCAGCACACCCTTCATTAGTGAGACTGTTATTTTATTTTTTATTTTTGTCTTTGATTTTGATGACAGATTGGATCCTCCTGGGCAGGGATGATACCAGTCTAGAACAAGTCTGTGGAGAGATGTTCTACTATTCTTCACAAATGATTCTTTTTAGCTGCTCTTTGCTTAAAATACCTTACTCTAAAGGTGTTCTATTGGATTCAAGTCTTTTGGACTTGGACAACTTTTTTCTTCTTTAAAACCTCTTTTTTTTGCAGTGTGTTTCAGATCATTGTCAGCTTGGAAAATTCCTCTCCTGCTGACCTTCTTGAGACTGGGAGTCGTCTCTCATTCAGTATTTAGGTATACAAACTTGCATTCATAGTGCCATCTATAAATGTCATCTCCACTACACCTTTTGCACTCATGCAGCCTCATATCAGCACACTAACCCTCCATGTTTCATGGTCAGCACTGTGCAGTCAATGTGGTAGTCCTGGCTAGGTCCATGCCAAACATGCTGGACCCCATCTGGTCCAAACTAATTAATTTTGGTTTCATTTGACCAAAAAATGTGCTGCCAATATTAATCAGGTCTCTTTTTTTTACGTTCTTTGGCAAAGTTTAATCTTGCACTTTTGTGCCGTTTTTTGAGCGATGGTTTCTTTTTGGACGTTGTCCGTAGAGGTTGACAAACACCAATTTCCACAGATAATCCTTGTGCCAAGTCAGAAGCACTTACCTGTCTGTTTTTCGATGCAAGGTTGCATAAGTAGCGAATTGTGTGTGCCGTCATTTTTCAAGGACAGCCACTGTGCCTTCTGTTATTGGTAGTATGGGTCCTCCTGTACCTCCTAATCACTGCTGCATCTGTGTTTTGGCTTCTGTTCAGTAGCCTACTAATGATCTTGTACCCTCTCCCATCTTTAAGAAGTCAATCAGAACAATCAGAAAATAATGTTTTATTGATCTGATTCACTGGCTTTCCCCTTTCTACCACTCCCTCTTTCATTCATTCTCTAGCTCGCTCGACCACAGCTGCTCTCTCTCTCTCTCTTTTTCTCGTCTTTTTTAAAATGAGTCAGGAAGCCGATAGCAAAGCCTAACTTTACTTTTAATGTTATCAAATGAAGAGAAATGTCCTCCCCTCGTCCTAGTAATGTCTTTGTCCTCCCTCATGGCAGGGTTTTACAGCTCTGATCAGTCTGATCGCCAGCTGTGATTGGCCACCACAGTGTGACGTTGGGTTGCGTTCCTCCAAAAGTTGACTCTGGATCAACTTTCTTGCCGCAGGCCGGTGTGGCCAAAAACCCCCATGCACTAACCCCATTCAAATGAATGAGAGGACTGTCGTTTTTGCTGCACCACCTGATTTGGTCTGAATACGGCCTCAGGGGGATCTATTGGCAGAGATGGAATATTCATAAGTATGTTTTAATTAGTGTATAATCACCTGAAAATAAGAATTGCATTTTTATTACCTTAGAATCAGCCCTTTATAGCTACATAGGGAGTGGGTCCTCTTCTACAGAGGCTGCCATATTGCACCATTTCTACAGTAGCCCAGAACAGACAAACCAAACGCTGGCTCTAGAGAGGGCCTTTTCCATTTTTTGCGAGTTTTGCAGCCACTGTAGGTTCTTCTACACGCTTGGAAGGGGAGGGGTTGGTTGCAATCTGCAACCTCACTGCTAGATGCCACTAAATCCTTCACACTGGTCCTTTTGGACGTCACAGGTGTACTCGCTTTTGTTGTATTGAGGTTGTCCTTTGAGGCCTGTATTTTCAATTTAGTCTATCTAACCTGTTTTTAATTACAAATAATATCAAGTACTCTACACTCCACCTTAAATTTATTACAATTATTGTAACAAGATACAATGATACAATTTTGAATCATTTAACAATTTAGTGATATTAGACAGGGTTGTTCTCAGTACAGTATACAGTATAACAAAACTGAATATCTTTATATATCTATATATTATCTAATAATTATTATTGTTATATTATATTATATTATATTATACTATATTATATTATATTATATTATATTATATATTTTCAATTATCTTGTTAAAAGTTCTCTCCTCCGTCTCCCTCATCACTCTTAAGTCCATTCTCAGAATATGTGCACTGGAGGCTTCAAGTTACACATCACAACTGTGTAAGTTGCATAATGGACAACGATTAGCTTCAAACTGTGTAAATACATAGAGTACACATAGCTTCCACAGATGTTGTACAAATAATTTACTCAATGAGATGTCTTCAGTTTACATGATCTGTACAGGATATGCACATTTGGCATTGTGCTGGCATTTAGTGTTTGTTTTGTCCTTTGTATATCCCTGTCATTAAAAACAGATGGTACAAAAGGTAGAGAAAAAGTACTGTAAGTACACACTATGATGCCGAGCATGGCAGCTGGATTGACCTGCAGGGGCCCAGGGTTCTGGGGCTACAATGAGCTTCGGGCCCCTATTGACCCCCACAGTCATGATGATAGAAAGTGAAGCAGAGCAGCTGGAGTCTCAGTCTGGCTTGGAGCTGCCGGGTGAGGTTGCATGATGGAGCTGGATGGAGTACTTCAGAGGAATGTCCAAACCCACCAGAGGACCCACTACACTGAGCCACGTCAACACATAGTTCACTGGCCTGTCCACACACACACACACACACACACACACACACACACACACACACACACACACACACACACAAAGTAATATATATATGACAGGTATCCGACAATACTGTATTGTGTTTGGTTTCCTTATTCACTGAAGCACAAGATACTATATCCTCGTTTTGATTGGTTGTTGCAAGAATGTAGTTGCAAAACTAGTGTTAACTTAATGCAACTGCTCTAAGTTGCGTGAAATTTTTTCAGGCCCTGACAGACAGGAAAACACAAATGAAATTCAGCTACATCATTAGATTTTCGGGGAAGTGAGTGGAACATGATCCTACCTGTGTTGTTCCTGAGCCGCCTGCAGCACAGGCCTCATGAAATCCTCTGTTCTACAGGGGTGGAGCATAAAGAAAGGCTGACCTAGCAGGGGATGCTCCTGACAGACAGACAGACAGATGGACAGAGAGAAGACGTACAGTAAATAAGTTACAGTTCAGGGAGCTCTCAGTCCTGTAACAAAGCTGCAAGTGTTACCTGCTGGGTGATGGTATTCAGAGGACTGTGCTGGAGTCGAAGCCTGAAGTTTGGATGCACAGAGCTCCACACCTCCTCTAAAGACAGGCTCCTCCCCTCTGACAGAGAGACACATGACGAAGATGATGTGACAAAAAAGTCAGACAGAACAGATACAGATACAGTACAGGACATCCTCACATAATACTGGCATGACAGCAGAGCTACCACACCTCCATCCTGCTGCAACAATCTGTTCTTTTCATTAGATACTGATGATAACTTACTCTTTAAAAATGTGTTTCATAGCAGAGGTGGGCCACCTCACATGAGACAAAGACCACTTCCATTAACATTCTAAAACATTAATAACTATTCAAAGAAATAAAACATTAATCTTTTAGAAAAAAAGCAAAGGTGCTATGTCACATAGTGAAAGTGTAGCTATTGTTTAGGCTGTCATCTACTGACTAAATTGATCATAAGGCAAAATATGTCAGAACTTGGATAGATCTTAGATAAAACTCTCGTAAATATACCCTAACCTGAGCCCTATGCTTTCTAGGTAATGTGGTAATGAAGTTACTGTCACAATTTGGATCTGACTTATCTTTGGTCTTATGTCTCCAAACCTCATTCCTCCAGCCAATAAATAACAGCTATATGTTTCTCTGCTTATCCTTGTCTTGTTTTAACTGTTTGTCTGGTCAATCCTCTGCACTGTGTATAACTAACAACTTCTTGTACATACTAACAGCATAAGTGGATTCTGATTCTCCTGCATTCAGCAGCACAAAAGCAGCGACAGAGTAACATGAGTGTGCAGTGACTCTCACATGTAACTAACCGAGAGTGAAGGCTCTGAAATAGAGCACAGGACTGCTGTAGCTGCAGGAGTACAGGATGTGATACTCATATTGAAGCACCTGGCTGCTGCCTGCAGCCACCACACAGACGCCGTTGTCTTCATCATCATCTTCATCTATGTCACCTTTGATGATATCAGCATCACCAGAAGCAGCCAGAGCACACTGTGTAGAGGAGAGACAGTTCACTGTGCATCAGATCTGTCAGTGTTATCTTTGGCTGCTTAGAAGCCTGCAGTTATTCTTCTTCTAGACCCATAAAAGGAAATGGAATGCCTTCATTATTAAAAGGTGTAGAGTAGGGATGTCAACAGTTAACCAGTTACACATGTTGGTCTATAGGTTAATTTGCATACACAGTCCTCTAACGGTTAGACAATGACATGTTCACAACATCAGATATTCTTTTTGAATGGTTAAAGTACCAATGTAACACTGCATTATGGCTTGTTTGTAGCATTAATGTCGCTGGACTAGTGAGTGTCTTAAAGTCTGTTTGTAGTGAGTGTGTTAGAGTCAGTCAGCACTAAAAGTTTTTCATTGGTCCAGTTTATCCTGCAGGAGTTTCTGAACGCTTGTGTAATGTATTTTTCTGCCATGGAGGAAATAAATTCATGACGAGTGCAAACGAGTCCAAAGTGTCTTCCGACATCTGTACTACAGAAATGGAATACGTCAAGATGCCAAATACCACTGTCACAGATGATAAGGAGCTCAAAAAGACAAACAGCAAGTCTTATAAATGTTAACTGCCGGAGAAAATGATTGTGAGTATGTAACTATACTATGATGTAGGTTATATTAATAAAGTAACATTATTTTTCCAAAAACAGTTGTTGAAAAAGGTGGTGGGTGGTCTTATAATAACGGCTTTATATTCAGGCCAAAAAGGTACTAGCACTGTGCTGTACCACATTCAGAACAGGCAGAAAGTGTGATGCGCTCCGGTCCAACGCCATCACCCAATTGGTGTGCCAAATGATTGAGACTGATATGCTGACAATCATTGTGGTAGAGGGCGAGGGATTGAAAGACCTAGTTTTGTACCTCGATCTTGAGTATGTTATGCCATCAACAGCTACTGTGACTAAACACATTGAAAAACACTTTAAGTAGAAGAAGGATGAGCTAAAAGTTCAGCTAACCAGAGCAGACAAGCTAGCTCTGACCACCCACTGCTTGACAGCTCTCACAAAGGAAAGCCACATCACAGCTTTTCTTAAAAATGAACCAGTAAGTTATTGGTTAATGGGTGTTGGTCGGTCGAAAGCAAAATAAACCAAAACTGACATCCCTGGTCTAGAGATCTATGCAGGTCATTCGTTTCATATTTTAATTAAAGGTTTGTTGTAATGTGACTGTTACAAGTGCTGACAAATTTCTGATATTCAGTGTTTTTTGGTCAAGACAGCGCTGGAAAACAAGGCACATGAAATAAGATGGATGTCTGCATGTTATTCTACAAAAAACCCACTCAGTGGTTCACCTGTTCCTTCTCCTGATCAGGCCTGGAGTCACAAGAAGTGTGAGTTTCTGAGTTTGACCTGGATTCTTCCTGGTCCCACTTTGTGCTTGCATCGATGAAGACTGATCTGACAGCAGTCTTCCTCAGGTAGCCCTCCTCTGAACCCTGAATCCAGACCAGATACTCACATCAGTCACTGTTCGACCACAGCAGGCTATCAACTCTGTTTGAATTAATACAAGCGACAGGGTCTGCCAACCATGACCAGTACAGACCTCCTCACCTGGATTGGTTCCCAGCTCCAGCCGTCTCTCAGCTCATCCGACTGCTGCAGGAGGAGCTGACAGCACTGATGGAAGTTCTTCTCATCCAGCAGGCACAAGCTCATCCCTGCACATGAGGCACAGGGGAGAGTAAAAGAGTTAAAGGATACGTTCACAGTGTGTCTTAAAACAACAGTCGTGAGCCCATATGAACACTGAGAGTCACTGAAACACAGAAGCCACAGTCCCTACGCTCTAGAAAAGTTTACCATCCTCCAGCTTGTTTCTCTGATAACTTAAGATCCGGACATGCCATGACTAAAATCCTTCATTCAGTCAAAAGATATAATTGAGAAGGACCAAGATCTAAAAAGTGTATTGTAAAAATGTAGCTTAAAACTGTCAATTTATGACAGCTTCTGGCAGACAACCATGAGCAAAGGAGACACATGAGTAAAGGAGATATGATGCCATTGACAGGCAACCAAATGAAACGGACCTTTTAAAATTATGGATTTCCCTGGGTTTGACCATTGTTGGAAACATTTGGGATAATGTAAATACACAACTCAACAATGCCACCAATAGGCACAATGGTATGGAGGACCACAGGGGACACAGAAATAGTAATAAAGCATTTCTTTAATTAATAATTAATTGTACAAGTAAAAACAGAAATTAATAAATTAGTTCACAAATCAATTAATAAATAAAAAATCCTAAATTACAAAGTAATTCATTATTTGATATTTTAATGGGCAATAAAAAGAAGAATTAAAAAAGAATTTACAAATGAAATAATTATTCATCAATAAATTGTTCAAATTAAAAAGGGATTTTACAAAAACAACTTTAAAATAGTCAGCTTAAGTGCTAGCTAACGCTAGCTCTCCTGAATCTGCTGGTTGGTCTCAGTAACTTACAGAAGAAACAGTAACATGATGTCAAATATCAGCATCATAACTCTCTGGAAGGCCACGGAGTGTTTGCAAAGTGCTGGGAGCAACAAGTGCAAATCTACAAGCTGCTGCCGAAACAACACAATCCTGAAATGTGTTCATGCTTATTAAACTGTTGACAGACATCTCATGATAGCCAGATATTAAAGTTAGCTGAGTAATGTGAAGTCACACAAGGGCAATGCTAACAGCTGGGCTAACTCATCTTTACTGAGGTAACGGTGTGTGATGTCTTGGCAACAACGTAGCCAGCCCACATTTGTTAGAATAAAGCCTGAGTATCACTACAAACAATCAAACCACGGACAATATGTGAAAGCTTGTACTGACAAGACTCAACAGAGCTTTTATTACAAAAGCCAGGAGCCACTCATGGGAGGGGGAGCTTCCGGGGGAGACTGATTTGCTTTGTTTTAACAGCGCAGGCACCAAAAGTGTCACAGAAATTCTAAATGGAGAGGCTAAATGACTCAGCAACTCCAATAGCGAATAGGAAAAAGGAAAAGCAGCAGGGAAATGGAAATGCAAATGAGAAATGGAAATGCCCTTTTAAATGCCTGATTAAAATCTGTATTCTTAATTCAGTTTTTGAATTCAGTTCTTTATTTCTCTTTTTAAAACTGTATTTTCAAATAGATTTTGAAATTCCATTTTTTATTTAGGAATTCATTAATGTATTTCTAAATGATGTACTTACTTAATATTTGTCAGTTATTTTTGTAAATCCCTTTTTAATTAAAAAAAATATTGATGGCTAATTATTTCATTTGTAAATGATTTTTATTTATTTATGGATTAATTAATTAATTGATTTGTAAATGTATTAGTTTCTGTTTTTAATTGCACAATTAGTTATTAATTAAAGAAATGCTTCATTAATATTTCCATGACCCTTGTGGTCCTCCATAGAACAGAGAGCACTTACTACTTAACCAACCTGGATTTGGAACATAAAGAAATCTAAATGGCACTTGTACCACACATTGAAACTTATAACACCAGTACAAACTAGAGGTGTGGAGGAGTTTTAATGATGTGAGTGTTTACCAGACGGGCAGGGGTGAACAAAAAGATGCTACTGAGTTGTATTGTGGGATATGTAGGATCTTCTGTTTTTGAAGCTTGATTCATACTAGGGACTATAAAAGTCAGGATATCTCCGGGACCATCTTTTTGTGAGCCCACAAGTGTGATACTAAATTAGTGTGGCACCCTTTCAAGTATAAAAAGTAAAAGTACACCTGTTTGGTACTGGGACTGTCTCTTCCACTGCGTCGAGACCATAGAAGGTATATAAAGTCTATGGTCGACGCAGTTCCGGATGGCTCCCATAAATCTCACCTTCGTGTCGTTTGACAAGGTAAGGTTTAGTAAGGTAAGGTGTATCAGACTACCTACTGTCAGGTAGCAGTAGGTGTTTTTATCCTTTAAGCCTCACGGGGCAGTAATGAGCACATCACGGGTTGACGCATCAGAACGAGGCGAAGAAGACGCCGCACTCAAACTTATTTGATATGTCAACACAATGGTAAGATTTATGCTTTAACTTAGGTGTTTTCAAGCAGTATATTTCATTTTTACAGGAGAAAATACTTTAAGGACAATGTGGTTGGTTTGACAAATGTAAGCCTGGGTAAACTGCTCACCTCCGACAAAGAGCAGCACACAGACAGGAGGTTCCTTGTTAAACGAAGCCCGTTAGACACACGAAATACGGAGAAAATACATCGGAAACTAATACTGTAGTTCGCTCTTCTGTCCTACAACACAAGCATATAACTTACGGCTTAACAGCTGGTACTGAAGGAGCAGTGGGTAGCAAGCAGCTGACTGAAAGCTAATGTTTCTCTTCCGGGTCGCGAGATCACGTGACTACAGGCGTCAGTTTTTGAAATTATTATATTTTCCTGTTAAACAACAAATGAATACCGGAAGGCTTTAAACTGTCAAACCTGCCCAAATGCCAAGGAAACGCTTTCATTATGTGTATTTTAATAAAATATGGTTTGTGTCCTTCGACAGTCTGCTGTTTGTCTTTATAACCACTAGATGGCAGCAAATAACACGTTAGAGCTGCAGTGGCAGCATCACAGCAACACTAGACTGTATGAGAAATAACATTAATATGGGTGATTTATTCTCCAGTATTCGACATTTCCTTCCACTGTAAACCAAGCTGCTGCTACAGGCATCATTAACATATTACAGCTGCAATATATCACATAGTCTCCACATGTTGGAGATATTTGTTGGGAGTTTGGCTATTGCTGCATACGTTTTTTTTTTGTTTGTTTTGTTTTTTGTTTGTTTTTTAATTATTTCGACCACATTCTATATTCAGAAGATCAAAATCTGTGGAAAAAAGCCAAACAATATATTTCTTAACAAAAAAGCTGTTTAAAACATATAACTTTTGTAAGCTTTACAACATATTATTTCTTTTTGTTTTATTACAGCCTTTAGTCCCAATGGCAAGTTTATAGACACAAGTTGTATACATAAGGTGCTGTTTACTTGCTATATACTTGTCCCAATAGAGCATATATATATCTTTATATATATCACACAATCTGTTTTCATCACTTCCTATTGTTGTGCGAAGTGGAACATTACACCCTCTGTCATGACAATCTTAATATTGTGTAGTGTTGATGCTCCCTTATTTTCTGGTCTTGTGGTGCAAGTTATGTTATGTTTGCAAATCACAAGCAGATGATTTCTCCTTATGTGTGTGATGCAGTAGGATTTAAAGATTAGCAAGGATTTTAAAATCTGTGAACTAAGTCTGGAATAAGGTTTTATTTCAATAAAGTTTGTGTTTTAGGTTAGTTGGGATGGTCAATAAGTTGGTATAAGTGGCCAGTGAAAAGTTTTTTAGTTCAATAAATACAGTAGATAAAGCATTTTAAGGGTTTATCGCCTGATGCTTGAGTCTATGAAAAAAGTGACATACTGTAAGTGCAACCAATTAGGCGAATTTAAGTCATTTATGTTTATGAGTTGTTGTGACTTCCTGCATGTACCAAGTGGTGACCTGGATTTGTTTGCAAGCAGAGCTACATTATCAGATGTTAATTCACTGTTTGCTCACTGCTGATTAAGCTACACCACTGATGATATCCTGATCCTTATAAAGTTAACTCTAAAATAAGAGTTAAATATTAATGGTGCTGGTTGAAATGTTGGGAGAAGAGAGAGAGTCTCACCCCACCTCCCCCACCCCCTCTCCCTCCCCCCTCCTTTTTTATCTCTCTCAACCCTACCGGACAAGGCAGATGGCCGCCCACCTTGAGGTTATTACCCGTTAAAGGGGAGTTTTTCCTTACTACTGTCGCCAAGTGTTTGATCATGGGGGATTTGTTGGGTCTCTGTAAATTAAAGAGTACAGTCTAGACCTGCTCTATGTGAAAAGCACCCTAAGATTACTTTTTGTTGTGATTTGGCGCTATATAAACAAAAATTGATTGATTTAATTGATTGATAGAGAGAGAGAGAGAGAGAGAGAGAGAGAGAGAGAGAGAGATAGAGAGAGAGAGAAAAGGATATGATGTGAGTTTTCAAGAAAAAGAAAGACCGTGTGGAATTGCAAGATGTGTGAGGTGACATGGTGTCAGAATTGATGGACTGAATGCTGAACGGAGATGGTTTTGGACCAACGGAGCCTTTGTAAGGAGCCTGTATGAGCTAGCTCAGCATTGTGAGTTTGCAATAAACAAGGATGAGCAAATAAGGGATAGAGTAGTCATTGACATTCAAGATAACAAAGTCTCTCAAAAACTACAGCTTGAGCCTGAGCTTCAGTGACTCTACTAAGACACAAGATGCAGCAACAGGGAAAAGGATCAATAATGGACACAAGTGGCAGAACAAACAAAAACATGGTGAGTCGAAACAGAACACATGTTCACGGTGCAAAAGAATGCATGAAAAAAGTGAACTCTGCCCATGATGCAACAAAAGATGCAGAAATTGTAAAAAAACGGGGCACTTTGAGGCTGCATGCAAAACTAAAATGTTGAAAGAGGTAATGGTAGTGGCACCTTGAGAGACAATTTTCCTTGGGACTTTGATAGAGACAGAAACTACTGTGATAGAGCAATCTGATTCAGATGAAGAGCGATGAGTGACACTACCGGTAAGTGGCAGTCCATTCGAGTTCAAAATAGATACCAGGGCTAACATCACCATAATTTCTCAATGTACACACAATAGATAGCCACAAAGCCCCTGGCTGATAAGAACCAGATGCAGTGCCACCAGCCCAGGCAGTGACAAAAATATGCATACTGACAGTCATGAAGGGGCCGTTCACACAGAACCTACTAGGGAGGTGTGTTGCCAAGAGAATGGGCCTTGTAATGAGAATTGATGCAGTCAACACAGAGGTGTTCAGCAACATATATGGGGATGTAGGGATACTGAACTGTGAACCAGTCAAAACTGAGCTAAAGCCAGATGCTGAGCCTTTTGGTATGGCAACACCCTGGAGGACATTACTCCAAAGTTAACTGGTACCACTGTGCATTGCTTCTGGCAGATTCCTCTTGACCCCAGTAGCCAGAAGTTCATGACGTCAATGGTCAGGTTTTGCTTTTGACGCCTGCTGTTTGGGATCTCTTCAGCTCCAGAAATTTTCCAGAGACCGATGATCTGCTCAAGGATCACAAGGGAGTCGTTGTGATGGAGGACATCCTGATGTTTGGGTGGAGTGAGGAGGAACACAACTTACATTTGAATGCAGTCTTAAGGACCATCAAGCAGTATGGTTTGAAAATTAACAAAGCAAAGTGCCACTTTGGCAAGTCTGAGATACACTACTTTGGATACATAATCAGTGCAGGGACATAAAACCTGACACAAACAAAGTGAGGGCAATCACAGAGTTGCCAAGTCCGACTAATGTCAGGGAGCTACGCCAAATACACTCATCAACCACCTGGGGAAGTTCTTAAAGGGGCTCTCCAAGACCAACCACTACAAAAAGCCAAAGCTATGCTCTAAACAGCACCAGCACTTGCCGACTATAACCCCAACTGCCGAACCGTTGTCAGTGCAGATGCAAGCAGCTACGGCTTGGGAACCACACTAATGCTCATGCACTCTTACAGAGACAGAGAAACAAAACTCACAGATAGAGAAGGAGTTTGCTACTTGGCAGCAGTGTGGTCCTGTGAACGGTTTGCACACTTCATACAAGGAATGGACAGTTTCTGCCTCCAAACAGTTCACAAACTGTTAGTACTGCTGATCAGGATATGAAAAAAAGAAAGATTTCTGTTTATTTGAAATGCACTCTTAGTTTATTCTGTTTGGGTTAAGATAAATTAAAAAAAAGACCATGTGGAATTGCAAGACGTGTGAGGTGATTAACATGACAGTAACATTTAAAAAGACATTTTGAGCAGAATATATGATAGAGACCACCAATAGCTTTGGTAGTTTTAAGAAAGTAATAGCAGGAACTATTTTGATTTATACAACACAAGAAATATGTATATGTGTACTGACTCAACACATCACATCACAAATATTGTTGAAAAAGCTCAGACAATTTCCCAAGGATTTAAAAGTTGATTTTCTGAGTTGTTGAATTTCTGTTGCTGTTGTAGATACTCCAGCTCTGTAGCGAATTAAACTGTGGGACAATGGTGATCAATTACCGCTTCATTTAAAGCTGCGGTAGGCAGTGCTGCACTGCAGTGAGATGGAGGTGAAGGTAACTTGGTATTAAGTAAAATGATATCAGTAAATCACTTAACTGGAAGTGGTGGATTCAGCCACCTCACGTATCAGTCTCTCAGTTTTCTCTGGACAGAGTGCTCTTTAATTCTTCTTTAATGAAAAATGGGAACTCCAATACCCTGAAATGCTGGAATGTGATGTCAGTAAAACAAACATCACATTCCTCTTGTCCTCCATAGTCTTTTTTTGTCAAACCCGGTTGGTCTAAGATGCTTTATTACAACTAGTACGCCCAGAGAATAGGAGAAGATTTAATCTTGACTAGCTTTGCTTTCTCTGGAAGTGTTTCCTTACCACAGTTTGATATGTTTCATTTTTAGATAAGCGTTCCCAGAATTAGATGATGAACTCTTCTCTGTTCTCACACTGATGATGTCAGAGGGCTGTGATTGGTTGATTGCAATGTTGATCCAGGAACACGTCCTACTTGGCTAAATCATGTTGTGCCAGCTCTTAGACAGGGCCACCTCCCAAGCACCTGAAGTACCTCACTAAAGCTACGGTAAAAATGCATCCTTTCAATAAAGTGTATGAACTAATCTTGCCATTAGTGTTCAAGTGAAGCTAACAAGTTTGCTAACTTACAGTTTGACAAGTTTGTAAGCTGCATTTCCCCTCTTCAATAACTTTGTAGTGGACAAAATGGTGTGCAATGGTGAAAGAAATGCCAGGGGAAAGTGATAGGTACAGTAAGGAGAAATTCCAGGAGCCACAGTGACTTGCTAGCTCTTGGCCAGCCAAACCAAATAGCAAATTAGATGTTAGCTCAGCACCAACAGCAGCTCCCCATCTGCTTTGTGGTGTGCCTGCCTCAGTGAATTGTTGCAGTATTTGTAGTTATCCTCCATAGCTGAGGTAATTCTATTCCTGGAAAGGTTGTCATGCAGTGAAACCCTGCTGTATTGGCCGGGAATTGAACCTGGGCTTCCTGCGTGGCAGGCGAGAATTCTACCATTGAGCCATCGATGACAGGGGGAACTATGCAAGGATGAAGACAGTTGGACAGTTTCTAGTCTATATACTTCAAAGCTCAAAGCAGAGGTGCAGCCTGTGACATAATCTGTTGTGTTTACTATGGACAGAGACTTTTGTTCCCTGACTTCAGCTTCTTAGACAGAGCCTCCTCCCAAGTACCTGAAGTACCTCACTAAAGCTACGGTACAAATGCATCCTTTCAATAAAGTGTATGAACTAATCTTGCCATTAGTGTTCAAACGAAGCTATGCAATGCAGCAAGGTTTCGCTGTCCCTTGCATGACAGCAGAACCTTTCCAGGAATAGCATTTTCTCATCTATGGAGCTACAAAAGCCGTGACAATTCATTGAAGTGGTCACACCACAATGCAGTTGGGGAACTGCTGTTGGTGCTGAGCTAACATCTAAGTCGCTATCTGACCCGGCTGGGTGCTAGCAAGTCACTGTGGCCCTTGGACCTCCTCCCTACTGCACACCTTTTTGTCCACTAGAAAGTTATTGAAGAGTGTAGAGAATGAATTGAGAAAGTTTAACCTCTATTCCCATTTCTCACGTGCGGGAATTTTGTATGTATGTTCAAGACAGTGCAGGATGTCTCAGGCACGTTTTGAATGGGTTCATCCAATCAACTTCAGCTCAGCTCAGAAGTGTGGTCTCCAGATATTCTGCGCGAGGTGTTTAGGGACCATTGGTAAATTGTAGTGTCTGCCAATGGCCTGCCTGTGAGGCATTTAGGGAACGTTGATAATTATAGCGTCTACTGATAGCCTGCATTTGAGGCGTTTAGGGGACAGGCACTGTTCTATCTAGGTATTGAGAAATCGGCCCATTCTGTACAGGCACAATTTGAACAGGCACTGCTTTGGATACATAAGGGTTTCATTTTTCATTTTAAGACACCCAAATGATGTCAGTGAAATATCTCAACAAATTAATGCCATGAAATTCTTGTTCATGTTCCCCAGAGGATGAAGCTTCATGACTGGTGACTTGTATCCTGAAAAACCAGAAGGAGAGTCTTAAATTGTTTGCAGAATATGGGCTCCACACGAAAGGAAATACCACACAGTTTGAATGGATTTTATTTATTTTGTACAAAACTCATACAATAGGCTTGAACCACTCACACATGTATTTAGTTTGTGTCAAAAAGAAGAGTCTAAATATTAGGAAAAACAAATCAGTTGTTAAAGTGGGCTCTTGCGAGGCTCTTGCATGGCAACAAACATCAGTTTAAACCCAATGATTATATTTATACTGCTGCAGTTGGATAAATCATTTAAACCATGATAGTTTGTACTAGTATTTCAAAATGGAGAGTGTCAACTTTTACAATGACCCAAAAAACAAGTTGTTTCAGTAAATACACTGGATATCTACATTGCTTACGTTCTATGATAAAAATAATTAAAGCCTCTTGGTTTTTCCTTATGTTTTTTTCTATGAATGCCTTTCCTTAGATGTCTACAAATGGTCCTCCTGAGGGAGCTGGTCATGTGATAAGGACGGGCCAATGAGCCGTTATTCATCTCCTGGTCGAGCACTGTATAAGGACACACACGCACACACATTTCCATGCATTATTTGTGACAACATACCTTTCTCTGAAGCAGACTTAAACCTTGACCTTAAATATTCAGCGACTCACATATGAATATTTAAGGTACAAATGTACAAATGTCCTTATACTGTACACTAGTTAAATAATGAAATCATATCTGAGTAGTTTCCCCCTTTATATCCAAATATTGTGAGGGGAAAAAAATGTATTGCTTGGACACATGCGCCTTATGATGTATCTAAAATTACTAACAGAAACATAAATACGTGTGTCATCAGTATGGGTGGCTGTGGAATTGTTTTGTGAGGCATATAAGCAAAGCTCTTTGTGTCCTGGATTTCTTGTTCTCAGATGAATCCATTAGTGTAGATCAAGACTCATTTCCACTGTAACTCATTTTCACATTCTTTGAAGTTTTTGCAAAACACGTTTTCAACATTCAGCCAAAACACAAATCACATAAAAGGTATATTCAAAAGTTCTAAAGAGGTTTTCCAAAATTATTACAAAAATGGTCTTCTCATGTATTTATTTTAGAGTTTAAATATTACTTCTTACTTCTTAGGACCCTGCATGTCAGACCAACAATTGCACTCAGAAACACTGTGTTAGTGCTGCAGGGTGCCACTGCAGAGGCCTTCAGCAGTAAAAACACTGCCAAAAAACTTCTCCCAGTATCACAGCTCCTTACATTGTTTTACTGTAGCGCTATTGAAAGTCTGAATGTGGTCTTAGAGTCACTAAATAACAGACAGCATCAGTGATGATAGTAGAAAAACCAGAGTAGAGAGAAAACAAGCAGGCAAAGTTGAAAGCATGCAAATCATAGAAGATCTCATTGTTAACCCTGTATGGCACACATGTACAGTCATGTTTTCATGGCTGAGTAAGAAAGTTCACAGTGTCAAGTTAAACGAGTTCCATGTCAGTGTAGATCCAGCGTGTAGAGGTAAAAGCTAGTAGTAAAATGTAGTGAATTGTTTTAGCCGTAGGAGAGCAGTGGGAACAGCAAAGAGAAATGTCTTTTTTTGCCTCAGCAGATCAAGAGTTCAGGGGAGTGTAAACTGCTTGTGTCCTGTTTCTTTCTGTCCTGTCTCTAGGAGTTGGCCAGACAATGTCTGTCCAGGCATGTTACAGAATGATACAGACTGACCAAGCTGGAGTCTTTCAGCGTGAAACTGAGCTGGATTTTCCCAGAATTCTGTGCAGCTCTGGGGACATGAGGAAAGGTTTTTCTGAGCTGCCATCATTCCTCTCCAAGTCGTCACCTGGTTGGTTCATGAAGTAAGTGGGAGGATTGTGGAGAAGTATGGGAGGGAAAGGCAGGTATGGATGGATGATGAATGATAAATGGGTGAAAAGTAGAAGAGCAGGGATAGCAGGGAGATTATAAATGAAGAGACAAAAGAAGAGGTTAGTAAGAGTGCTGTTAAATAGCAATGTGCAGAAGATTTAAACTTCATATGATTACACATATGCGCAGGAGTAATTTCCACCGGGGATGGGGGGACATGTCTCCCTCACTTTTCAAAAACACATTTTTCTCCCCCTAACCTTTATCTACCTTCAGGTTGATGGAAAATCTCCAAACATTGTCCTGTTACTGCCCTGTCACCAACATTCAGATAAGAGAAGATCTGAGTTGATAAAGATGATGACACACTCAGTTATTATGCCACGTTCATGCCATATAGAAGATATCATTATTTCATGTTTCCAACTTATAAATAGCTTTCACATCAACATCCAAGTTGTAAGTATGACTGGGAAAATCTGATTTTCCTGAAAGCTCTGATATGTCGACTTGTTTCTTAATAGCATAAAAGTGCCTGAGAACCAAACAAACATGGACACCTCACATCAGCCAAAGACTGATGTTAAAGGTGTTATAAAGTCAATGCACAGTGTGTCAGTCTTTACATAACCAACTCTGTAATCATACATCATTATGATGATGTTAAAGCTCAGAAATCATGACATGGGAATCTTTCCATCTCTAACATCACATATGACATTAAAGGGAAAATTCACTGTGAATATAATGATTTCTTAAAACTAGGTCACCTGTGTAGTAGAAACGTGCAATTATTTTTTGAAATTGGTGCCCTATGACTAGAGAAGACTGAAAAAAAGGCTTTAGTTTGCCCATACCGCTCTAAGGGGAACAACCAGAATGCACTGCACACATCCTGTCCAATCATCTACTGCCGGTGTGTTTACAGAACACAGGTGGTGAGTACAGAGACAAAGTTTCAGAGACAAAATTAGTAAGCAGCGTTATATCTCTTTACTGAGACTTATTTTCATCTACAAAATGTTTTTTCTCATTGAGTCTGGTTATATTATAGTAGAGGGGTTTGTCAGTATGGATCTGTTTTGTCAGGAAGGTTTGGACAGATTTGGACAGTGTGATTTGGTCCTTTCTGTCACCACTACTGCCAGCTGGATGTAATGTTTTGTGATGACAGTGTTGTACTTACAGAAGCAGAGGAAGAGCGTGTCAACACACATGGCATAGACGCTGAAGAAACCATGAGCAATCAGGTAGGCACCGATCACGACTGTCTGATGTGAAAAACACAACTATTAGAAAAACCACTGAAGACGCTGCTTTGAAACCCTCTCTGATTACAGATTACATAGAACTGGTGTCAGTTGTTTTAGTAAAAGTAAAATAGGTCATGGGATTACTAAATCAAAAGATCATTTTGAACCCTTATTGGTTTTAACATGCCTCTAAAAGTAAAAAAATGTTAATTAAAGTTAAAATGTTTAGAAACATTGTTTTTCTATGTCCAGTGTTGTAAGTAGTGTTTGTGTGTGATTGTGACTCAGACCAGTAGGGGGATCCAATAGTAGTTGAGATTGGGCACTTCCTCCTGGATAACAGGAATTTCCCTTGTGAAGAAGAGGAATGCTACCACACCTGAAACACACGCACACACACACACACACACACAGACAGACTGTTTTACATTTTGCTGCACCAGTAGTCACCACTCAAAAATATACTGCTTGTGAGAAATCACACCAGTATCTGTATAAATGTAAGATATGTGTACAGTGGCCTTGGTGACTTACCGACTCCTCCTGCTATCAGCACTTTACCCAGAAACAACAGAAAGTCAGTCACTCTGTCAAGAACTGCAACCCTGCAGAGGACAGACAGAGATGACACCTCAGACCTGCCCCTCTATAGAAGGCCTCAAGAGACACCCAACCAGTTAGGATGTAGATGGATGTCATCACACAAAACCTGTATACAGTGGCAGCTGCTAATTACTTAATTGTGTGAGCAAAATAATAGTTAAGCTCCAAAACTGGCCATGTCTGGATCATTGTGTGCTCCAAATAAAGATATTTAAAACAAAGAAAGAAGGATGAACTTGTCCGTACCTGACCATATTCCTCATCAGCAAGAAGAAGGCTTCTCTGGCTGAAGTACAAAAGTTCTTCCCATAGATCGCCACCTGGTGGAGAAGAGACAAGCATACATAGCTATCATGACACTGTGCCTGTGGTGTCAACTAAAAGTTTGAAATTTATATTGGAAGATAACTTTAGTTTTAATATAGATGGGGTTTTTTTTGACCAAATGAACACTGAATCTGATGTTTATGCAAAGTAGTATTTATGCATGGTTACTTTAATCAACTCACCATGATGTAAGCATTTCGGTTCATGTATCGTATGAATTTCTCCAAACACCAGAAACAGCATTTCAGACAACACATTATGAATCTGGACAGGCTGTTGTCCAAACCTAGACAGACACATACAGGATCAATGCAGGGGTAATAACTGTAGCAGTAGAAGGAAAACAGTGTTAGTGTCCGACTCGCCTCCTGTTTGGGAACAAAAATAATACCATATACCAATACCCAATACTGTAAATAATTCAATTTTAGTGTGAAGACTTGGTTTAAAGTTAGAGCAAGGTTAGGGTTTGGATGAGAAAGTGTGATCAAAGTTTTGACTGGTACTGTAAGTCAATGTAGTGTCCTCTAGTGATGGAGGAGCTCCATCAGAGCTGTCGAGACATTTTTATTTCAAGCTAAAAGTCTGAACCCTTTCCTCTGGAGAGTTTCCTTTGTTTAGAATTACAGATTTCATAAGGGTGAAGATTTTAGTT
This sequence comes from Thunnus thynnus, assembly GCF_963924715.1. Taxonomy (NCBI): domain Eukaryota; kingdom Metazoa; phylum Chordata; class Actinopteri; order Scombriformes; family Scombridae; genus Thunnus; species Thunnus thynnus. The sequence continues at coordinate 2,100,757 of NC_089528.1, forward strand.
CTTCAGATACACCTGTGCTTCTTTTCTTCTCCCTCCAAAATAAGAAACCGGCTGGAGAGCTCAGGATTCTTCCTGATAAGAGTTACTTTATTACAGTTGTGTGTAACAGCTGACCTGTTGGATGTGTAGAGAAAAAAAAAACACAGGGCATGAATTAACTTTAGATTCTGATCAATTCTGTCGGCTGTCAGAGGTTTAAATAATTAATGAATAATTCATTTATGGCACGTGTGTAAATGTGCACATCACCTCTCTTAATTTGGTGACTCCTTATTGTCTCTGCTGCTGTGTGGTCGCTGTTGCATTTTTAATAATCAAGAGGATGGATTGTTATGGTCATGTATCAGTATGTTTTTAATGTTTAATGTAACTACAGACTGTTTATCACAGTGCAGACAAGCTGCTGTATTCAGTCTTTGTGACAAGATTTGATGTGGAATCAAACCTCCTTTTGAATTAATCAATAAATAAACAGGAAACAGACCATCAACCTCCTGATCGGAAATATTCAGTCAGACATGCACTTGAAGTACGTGCCTGTGGTATTTGTGTTTGTGTGTGTGTGTGTATGTGTGTAAAACCTCTTAGTTTCTGTTCCAGGTACTCCAGTATGATCCGGACAAGTTGGACAATAGAGAGAATGAGAGCCCCAAATGCCAAAGATCCTGTATGATACCTGGAGACAACACAGTAAAGGTTGCTATTACTGGTTGTGTATGAGAAGAAAAAAACATAATAATTTTCAGGTGAAAGATGACCAATTTTAAAAGTGTGCATAATTGCTCAAAGTAATGATCCCGGCTTGGTTTTGTGACGGTGTTCTGACCTGATTGCCCTGCTGAAGGATGAGAACAGTGGACATGGGGGGATATCCTGAGGCTTCCTCTTGGCCCAGTAGTAGCTAGAAAATGTCCCAGCCAGAGTGCACTGTTCCAGGGCCAAGCTGAAGTTGACCAGCCAGAGAAAGATGAGCAAGTTGGACAGCTGCAGCAGGAAGAGGTAACGGTGGTAGGACGTCTCGCCACCGTAGAACGCAAACAGACACTGAGAACCCAGACAGGACTCTGCTTTGGAGATGTTGCTTCTGTTGAATGTCTGAGAGGTGTGTGAGGGAAAGAACAGAGGAGAGTGGTGTTATTGTGAAGGTGTGTGTAATATGAGTGTTGTGTGCGTTTGTAATAAATGCGTGACATATGAGTTTAAAAGTATGTAGGTTATGTCTTATGCAAAAAAATGTAATTGTTGTTTTGTGTGTTTTATGAATGTACATTTACACATTAAGTTTAAAAAGAAAGTGTTTGTAGCATTAATGGTATTGTAGAACAATAGCTTTACAAAGAATTTCAATTCATTTATTTTATTTTGCAAATAAAACAACAATGTGAAAAGTACCAGAGGTGAAACAAAAGCTCTCGTAAAGAGGTGATAGAGCACTACTGGGAACATTTTAACCAATGCAATCATATTCTTCTAATGAAGGATGAATTGTTGGTCACAAAGAGTGAGTCACATCTCTGGCATCACAAGAATACTCTGAAATATGATTTAGTCTGTAATAATCAGTACATCTGAACAGATTCTTCCATCTGATCACATTCATCTGTGGATAGACAATTAGCACTTCATTATTTAAATAACTGGCTGATTTTTTTATTAAATCAGCTAATTGATTGGTTGAAGAAATTCTATAACTATTACTCAACTAAGAATTTGTTTATTCGACAACGTGTATGTGTCAATGTGTATTCTGTCCATAAGTGTTAAAAAAAAGTATTAAGGGGTCAGTATGTTTCAAACAAATTGCCTGTCAGATCTTCTGACAGCAGCTGAAACCACCACACGTTTCCAACACCAGGCTGCGCACAACCAATATGCATATCTTTCTGAAACAGTCACGATTACACAGTGATTGTTCAGGTGTGTGGCTGTTCTGAACACACTTTTGCCTTCAGACATGTTTGGGTGACACTTGGTACAGACTAATGCGCTCTGTCTGTGTCCAGCTGTCTCTCTATGGTGAACTCATTTAATGCTGTTTAGCGGACACTGCAGGAGTGGACTCAAGTTTGGACATCTATGAATATTATATTCATGAATATATAATCATGGATAGATGCCTTTGTTATATGATATTTACCCAAAATATACAGCAATTTACCATCAGAAACGTTAAAGTTTATGACACCAAATGTTGCTCAATTGTATTTACTACGACTGAGGATGGAAATGCATCTAAAATACAAATTGCATGAGCTGAAAAACACTATTTTTAGCTGCGTTTCTCTCATTACATCACTGCAAAACTGCTGCAGCCTTTAGCAAATATTTACAAATGCAGTGTGACTGTTCTCCTCAGAAATAGCCCTAAACCTCAGTCAGTATACTCAAACTAAATTAATTTTAAATTAATTAAGTTTTACTTGATATTAAAAATTAAGAGAAATAAAGAAATGAAAATGATATACTGTACCTCCGGGTTGCAAGTACTGTTGGCATAGGGACAGCTCACATCAGGAGACATCACTTTGTAGACAGCTTCACCTGAGGATGCTAGATAACTGGTTTAAGTGCTAGTTAAAGAAAAGAAAATCAATTTTCTATTCTCTGGATACTGCAGGGCCTCACAAACAGATATTTTACAATGAACATGACTTTGACAAATGAATGTCTCTGTTCATAGTTCATATAAAATGTAAATGTATTTCTCTTTCTGTTCTTCCTGTTGTCACTGTTGAGCCCTCTGAAGGATACACAGAAGTGACAGTCCAGTAGGAGATACAAACAGTCAGCAAGAGAAATGTGATGACTGGGTAGAAGAGAGTGGACATGATGTGACCGATGGCTCTGCAACGAGAGAGAAACCATATAGACCTGGAAACAACAACTTGTGCAATTATTCAAGGAATATCATAATTTGAAGGACTTTTAAACTTTCTGTTTGAATGTCTGTCTGGGAATTTTACTCTCTTTAGAGTTCATACTTGCTGGCCTCCCTGAGCAATGCGATGGCCACCCGGACCCTTCTCCTCAAGAAGATCAACATCAGCAAGATGGAGGCTTCTGTCACTCCAAGAGACACCACTGAGAATCACAAAGCAACAACAGACTCTTTTAAGGTGTGGTCCCATATACAGTTTATGTGCTCTGGGTAGTGAAGTTTCCTTTGTTACATTTATGCCATTGCTCTACATTCTGTTATATCACCCAACAGACCCCCAGATTTCCCTTCAATTCATTGGGGTGAAGAAACTCACTCCTATCAATGTATTTATAATACAGTTTCACTCTCACCACCACAGCTCCCTTGTAAAGTAATCCAGCAAGGATGGATGGATTCTCTCACTTGATGCATCATAAAACACTGAGTTTCACAGATTTAAGATGGATTAGTTAATTAATACAAAATCATATAATTTGGTGATTTATTAACCATCCTGAATGCCTAAATGTGGATTTGCATGGAAGAGAGTATGCTCATGAAATCAAAGCCATTGTTCATTGTTCAAATTTGTTTGTCACCAATAAAAACTTAATTTAAATAATGAAGAAGGCAGATAGCAAGCAATGGATTTAAACAAATGAAGGTTTCAGATGACTCATCTGGAAAAGTTTTATGGGGAACAAAATGTTGAAGGAAATTCAACATTTGTTTGTTACACATCAAAAATACACAATGTGTTTTGGTGAGAAGCACTGCATGTTAACAGAACTGTGTCTGTTTAGAAGATACTCTCCACAGGGCACCTTTACATCCCACTCCAACATCCTGTTTGAACTTTAAATGTGAGGAGGGTATGAATGATTGATTGAATGATGAATGATTGCAGTAGTTGAGTCTGTAACAGTCTCAGGTGATTCTGCTGTGGTTTGTTCAAATGTGTTGCTTAATTCCCAGACTGATTGGAAGTCTGTGCAGCACTGTGCACCTGTGAGAGAACACACACGGTCCTATGAAGTATTTTAAAGGAAGAAGAAGCTTCTTGAAAGTCTTAACTTAGAGACTGGAAGTTTTTGCAATTCTTAACTTTCAAGCTTAAACAAAACTTTTTAAAGAGGACCTATAATGCTCATTTCAGCTATAATTCTTTATTTTTGGACTCCACTAGAGTAGCTCAGTGTACTCAAAGACCCTGTGACATCACTGCAGGGTGTGGCTACAGGTACAACAGAGCACACCTCTGACCATACCCAACAGTGATTCAGAGTGTGATCAGAGATGAAACAGACCAGAGAAGGCAGCAAAGCACTAGCTTACTGTCAAGTTACTCATCAGGACCTTTGAAAAGCCATCTGGATCTAAATTTAAGAACACTGGCACTAAATATTGAGAAATAAGAATAATTGTCTGAACTATAATGATTAATTGATTCCCTGTGAAACAAGCAGACTTACATAAAATGATCCATGTTTGTCTGAGCTGTAGATAGACCTGCAGGTCACTCTGCAGGCCCACTTCTACAATGGCTACATCAGAGCCTGGTCTGTGTTTGAGCTGGGACAACTCCATGGAGCAGTACCACATACCTGCAAAAACACACACACATGCACGTGCGCGCACACACACACACACACACACACACACACACACACACACACACACACACACATTCAATGAGAATGCTAATAAGGAACTTTTTCACTCATACTACCAGAGTTTCTTTGAACACCTAATGACATAGTTAAGTACAAGTTCAAGAGTACCTCACTTCAAACCAGATCTCTGCTGTCACCGGACTGACAGCAGGACTGCAGCAGCAACAGCAGCAGCAGACTGACATTCAGGTAGAAAACCCTTTTAAACAATCTAAGACCCTGAATGATTACACACCATATGCCAGCAGCAGTATGACAGAGATGATGGTAACCCACAGCAGCAGCCCAGCTGTGAATCTCAGCAGCAGGATGAAGACCAGACTAACAGCCAGTGATATCAGCAGACCTCTGTAACACATGCACAAACACGCAAAGGGAGAGTACCAAACATAATGTTAAAATATAAGCTTCCCCCTTATCATCTCACATTTGTTCCCATTTTGAAACTTTCAACAACTCCATGCTCCATCTCACACACTGTTCTCTCAAGACTACATGTCTTCAGGTTTGTTATGGTGTTTTTGTCCTTCTTTTTGTAAGTATGCAAAAAGAAGAATAAAAAACATCATGCACTTTAAAGTCATAATCTTTGTATGGTCATTCAGCAATAGCCATTCAATGTATTTACATTCTGCAGTTATCTCTCTATGCAAGTTTTTTAATGTTAGTGGCGGAGTCTACCATTTCCACATTGATTCAGATTGCCTTCACACGTATGAGTGATTGACAGGAAATGATGCTGTTATTATTTGTAATTTGATGTCATCGACATCAGCCTCACTGTACACTGGTCTCTGCCCTCCAGCTGTATCAGAGCTGGATTAAGATACTGCTAATGCTAACACAACATTTCCTGCTGCTATCGCTTCACATTAAAAGCATTGAACTGATGAAACACAGGGTGGCTTTAATTGTGAAGCAGTCACAGGAAACACAATGTATTTGTCACAGAGATCAGGCCTGACTGATTGAATCAGTCATGAAAATTCGATTTCAAAACAAAACAACATCCGTCTTTGGCATTTTTTGTCAGTGGATCCGTTTTAAATATTGTAGGGAGTAATGGAACAAGATGAAAAGTTGTTGTTGTATGGAAAACTACTCATGCCATGTGCAGCATGAAATCAGATCGAGGTTGTATGACTGACGTCTTTATTAAAACAACATGAGTTTGTTTGACTGATTTGTAAACAGATACACCAGCTACTCTTCTGCTCAATTTCTGACAAAGTAGCTGCTCAACAAGTGTTTGCTATAACATATTATTCATCAATCTGGACTGAAAGCCTATGTAACTTTCACTTTGGCAAGAAATTATAAATGTAGGATAATGGTAAATGCCAAAACAGTAGAAAAACAGAAGAGTTAAGAGCAAACTGACTAAGTAATGCAAGTTACAAAGTAGTATCTCTCTAGCCACCATAAGATACCAGACTAAGTAAGACTGTAGCAGCAAACCCCTGAATGTAGTAACTGAGTATTCATTTTATTGCTAATGAATTCATTTTTTGTAAGGTTATGTTCTTTTAAAGTTACATAGTTTCACTTTGAACGCAGCAGAAATCCATTTAAACGTCAACTCATTTAACAGAACTGTGTAATGGGTGAAACATTCAACTTTAATGAAGGATCAAGTAATAATTCATCAAGTAAATGTACTGTGGATGTTACTGAGAAAAAGTAATGAACAGGTAGTAAACTTCTTGAAAAAGATCATATATGATATGCATAGTTTTACTATTTTATATAAGTTTCTTTTTATTTCTTAATAGTTTTCTATCAAACCATTTCTATCAAAACTGAGATGAAGTGTGTGTGTCTGTGTACTTACATGAGTATCCATGCCCATGACTTGGCATAATCTTCCACTATCTTCATGCCCAGCTCCTTAGTGTCCACGAGTCCTGTTATACCTCTGCAGGGATGCAAGAAATTAAGTTTTTACATGCACACAAATGTGGAATTTTAACAGAAATCAGAAAGAACAGAGAGATAAGATGCAGACAGAAGACAATGACCTAGTCAAACTGGTTCCATTAATGGAATCCATACTTGTGTTCCTATATAGTGGAATTTGTTATTGTAGAAAATGTCCACACAGATCTATGCACATTTATCAAATCACAAAGATTATTTTAGGTGTAATCTTGTATCTTGTATTTTCCAATGCCACATGAGACAACAAGTATACCAGTCTTTCAAATCCTAATGACTGAAACACATGTGGTTTTGCTAAAATCACTGTAGTAAATGCTGAGCAAAAGATATCAACACATGTGAGCACAGACGACGACAGAAAGAAATCAAGACATAAAGGAGGTAAAAACACAAGTGGCAGTACTTGGCAGCGTCTTGGAGTTCAGTAACACTGCGTGCCATTTCCAGAGCATCTTTAAACCTCGTCCTGTTCGCCACAGTCACCGTCCCATTCAGAGTGATGAAGTCTGGTAGACATCTCTGAAGAACTGACACACACACATACACACACACACACACATTTCTATGATAAAGCATATAAAATGCAATATAATTAAAACTTTACAGTAAAGTAGGAGACATCTTGTGTCCAACAGGAAAACTTTAGAAATGTCACTCACCAATTATTATTCAAAGCAGAGTATTTTCTATTTTATATACATCCTAAAACATGTCTGGAGAGGATCTTTAACAATATCAAAAGAAGGAAATTTTACCGTACGATAGCAGTGATTTTGGAGTCATGTGTGAGAGTGCATGGGAGTAAGGTGTCTCTTACATGGTCTACTTGGTACAATCATAGAGGGACAGTCCTCGTCTCGTAGAACCTGAGATACTGGCTAGAGGAAGATGAGGAGAAACAGGAAGGTAAGAGCAATACGAATAATAACATGTTAGTGTATGTGTCTGGATTTGTGAAGACCAAGAGTCTTCAAAGAGACATGGACTCCCAAACAAGGATATTTATGTTGGTTCCTACACTGAAAATGGAGATTCAGGCTTATTTCCAGGATAATCCAACCCAGATGAGACTGTCCAGCAGTTTTTGCAAGAACAGTTGAACTGCATTGTAATTTTGCACTATACACTGGATCTGACTGGTTTAGTTAAACCCCATTTTATCAAAGTTCTCCCACTAACTTCTGCCAAGTTTGTACATGTCTCTAAATAATAAATATAATTCATGTATCAGTATTGGTACCTTGTCAGGGTTATTAAAGCCAGGCTTACAGAACTGTCTGTAATATTCCCAGTAACTCTTGCTGAGTTTGTGCTGCAGCTGCATCTCAGTGTAGGTGGCAAACTTGTCTGGGCACTTTGACACGCACATCTGGAAGAAATATGACACAGACAGAACATTTGTTAATTAATTTAGAGAAGATATTTATTACTGTTTGTGAGGCAGATTTCATGTCTGGTGCTACCACAACTTATTCTGGTAACACTTGACTTTAAGTCCCCATATTTAGCATTTATAATCAGTATATAAACATTTAACAAATGGTTTATAACACACTATAATGTAGTTGTAAGCAGCTATATGTGTTTATTAATGTATTAGAACTAATCCCTCCTGTGGGCACCCATAAGTGGAGACTTGTGTATAAACAGATAATGAATGACAATATAGTAAAACACACTTGTAATAATATAAGTTGTTGACAAATACTGTATGTTAATAAAGACTTTAAAATGTCCTTACAATAATAGAAATGTTATTATATTATGCTTAAGTTCAGAAATACTAGACAATGTATACCATTTATGTTAATGTGATTCATTACATACATCCTTGCAAAAAATCTACAGCAGTGTTTGAAATTAAGAAAAAAATGATAAAATCTGACATGACTTGAAGTCGTGGCAGATGTGACCATGACAACAGCAGATCATCATTATCATTATTAGTACATTACCTGAGTTGTGGGGCACTGTAGGTTGATGAGTATAGCAGGGTTGGCACATTTCAAGATGTTGAAATAGAACAGGATGGGTTTCTTCCTGCAACAACATAAAGACAAGTTAAATCAGGGTATATTTACTAGGGGTGCGCCCGAGTTCAAATACATTATTCAGCAAAGCACAAATAGTGGTTTTTTTTACGAATATTTGTTTCATACAAAAAAAATTATTTGTTTTTGCAGGTCGGTTACATCAATATCTCAGTCTCTCTCCTCTTTTCCGCTCTTACATCTATCAGCAGGTCTCATTGAGGGGAGTCACATCCACCTGCTGCATGACGCATATTTCCTTATTTGGACATCACTCCTGGAGTTGAGGGTGTTTCTCAGAGATAAAGCTGAGCTACTGACCATGCAAAGTGCCCCAAGGGTCTCTTCATAACCTGTTGTTCCCCTTTTCCTTTCCACAAAGTTAGGTTGTAAGAAATAGGCAATAAATGAAAATAGCAAAGCAAGAATTGCCTTTGAAGTTCCTCCCTACATGTTTTATGCTGTGCTGTCTCTGTGTTATGGGTGTATAAATAGGTAGAGCTCTGTCTGCAATGAGGCGATGAGTTAAGTTTTAGCTCAGTAGTCAGCACAGTTGTTTATGATCTGGGAGACTCCAGTTCAAGATCTGGTGTGGGGACCTCCTTCTCCTTCCTCCTTTATTCATGAACACTTATTGTAACACTTTAATTTTCTAAAATGAAAAGCGTAATGGAAACAAAAACAGGATTTTTAAGCCTCTTTCCACTTTTGTTCGAATACAAATACAAATACAAATAATTCTGCTGCCTCAACAAATACAGATACAAATACAAATACTGAGCTCTCTGCACATCCCTAATATGTACATATAACCACAGCTAACTGATTGCCAATTTGGTTTGTGGTCCTTGTTGTGACCTGTACTTAAATCCTCTTAAATCTTACAAACACCATCTCAGCTATTCACTGTTCAAATCCTCAGAATTTAATTTTAAGTCATATTGAAGCCCTTAAAATATTCTAAAAAAAAATCCTTTTTGGACAGGAAAAGACTTTTGGACAGCAATATTTTCCTCTAATGAAATGGTTCAGCCCCAGAAAACACAAATATTTCACTAAGTGTAAGACTCATACAGTATGTCTTCATGGAATTATTGGAATGCACAGTATTTGTAATACTGCCTTACAGTAAACTTAAGTCATTGAAGGAAAGGTCAAAGTTTTAAACCCTGCATCCTCTTGAACCCACACAGATGATTTGAATTATTTGGGCTGATTAGACCTCTTTTCAAGACTGTTTGACTGCTATCTCCTCTCTCCTGATACCTTTGTCGCACCTGTTAAGGCGGGACACAATACACCTTTATCATTCTTATTTGTACATGGTGTGTGGTGACCTCACGTAATTTCAGCATAGCTCAGCTCATCTTCAACCTAAGCAGAATGAAAACACTTGTGGAGGTGTGCAGGGCCTTTAAGAGTTTAAATGGCAATGTAATGTGAGGCTAAACTAAGATTACTGTTAGTGTGGAAATTGGAATATGACCAGCTCAGCAAAGAAGCCCTTGCTCTTTTTTCATTCTAAGGGATCTAGCCTAAATCTGCAGTTTAATGTGGATGTTTATATAAATGGCACATTACTTCGTTACATTACAATCAAAATAGACTGTAGGTGTATGCATAGCACATGCTATGCATATAACAGTATATTTTAGATATACGACAGATACAACACCAAAGAACATTATTGCTTTTGTAAGGAACTGCCAGAGTCCTCTCAAATTCTTTCAAACATACAGTATATGGGCCTGCAGTGACCTCAGGTATCCTGTAAAGACAGTATGTACTGAGTAAACTGAGTAACCTGATATGAGGACAAAAGGTTTGAGGTAAATCTAGCTTTTAAAAGTGGACAAATGTCTTCTTAACATCAGTTTGCTCATCTGTTCCTCATTGTGTCTATAATATTCATATCTTCAAGACAGAACAAAACTCTTAAGCATGTAGCAACAAAGAATAACCACTAGATGGCAGTGCATCCATGAACAATACAATGTGTTAGTTCTTGACTTTTAAGGAGTCTGTGTGTGTCTGTCTGGCTCAGTCACACAACACACAGCGTCCTCTGTGCACTAACACACTCACATCACTCTCCTGCAGCCGGGTGGACTACATGGTTTTATTCACACCCATGACTGCATCAGTTTGATGTTTCTATTTGGAACAGTCATATGAAGAATGAAATGCACCAGATTCAGCAATTCAAGAGACAGTTGTTGAGACAATCATCCTGAGCAGTACAAGCATAAAAACTGCCAAATGTTGGTACACAACTTTACAACCCTCAGTATATACTCAATATCAAAGGTGGATGATGTTTTCAAGAAATATATGTAACTTATTTATATGAAATGACTTAGTAGTTTTGGTGTAAGCCAGCAAATTTTACAGGTAGTCTATAAATCTGTCATTGAAAGTGTTGTACAGTATCACTACATGGTAACTTGAACAGTAAATAATGGAAGCAAGATGATCTGTAAACTGATCAGGGTAAACTAAGCCAGGAGGTGGGAGGTGTCTGGAGGGTGAGGAGGAGTAAGGTGAGGAGGAAGGTTCTGTGTATCACAGAGAGATCTGAGAAGCTAAACTCTGGTAGGAGCTATAGACACATCTGGCTTCAAAGAATGTATAGAAAAAGTCAATCATCCCATGAACAAACTTTTCTGAAGGTGCTTTTCTTAAAATGTGTGTCATGTATTTTTTTATTTGGAGTATTCATACTGTCAGTGTTGTTCTTATGTGCTTGTGTGTGTGTGTGTGTGTGTGTGTGTGTGTGTGTGTGTGTGTGTGTGTGTGTGTTGATGTTTTAATGATGAACCAAAGACAATTTTCCACTTTTGTTGACAATTCAGATATATTACATTTTCTTTTATTCTATTCTATTCTAATTGCCATGAAAATGATCAAATTGATACATTTTCCATATTTCTGCCAAGTATTTATAATTAGGATCTTCGATAGAAAGCTTTTAAAACCTCTTTCAGCAGAACACTATAGAGACGTTACCTGCAGAGCGTGAAGGGATCTGATGTATAGAGTGAACTGATAATGACTCACGCATTGGAAGTTCCCTTCTGACCACAGAACTGGCCATAGCTGTCTGTTGGATGCAGCACCTTTCTGGGGTCCCCATGTAACCAGGCTGGCCAGACAGACCGACAGACCGACAGACAGACAGACAGACAGACAGAAAGATTATTTACACAGAAAAAGGAGTCGGACTGAGTGCATCATACACAAAGATGGAAGTTTGAAAATTAAGGTTAGACCAGTTCGCTAGCAGGGCGGGGTTTTGAAATCGTATCATAGCACAGCCCATAAGATAGCTGAGTTTTTGTACAGACTTTTACAAAATTCCCCTTTTTTCTACTGAACAAAATAGAACAAACTTCTCAAAGTCATGACCAAACAAGAATCTTGCCTGAAAAAATATTTAATAATTACCAAATACTATGATAAAAAAAAACATATCTGGTCAAAAAATATGGAAACAAGATAAAGAATTAATGTCAACCTGATAGATGACAAGTTGACAAATTTGATAATTTGTTGATAATTTTCAATACCAAAACATTCTCACTGGTAACTAAAAAGTACTGAATTTTGATTCACAGCCCTATTTGTTACTATTATTTCACATCCATATTGCCCTTGGATAAGACATTTGATTTCAGAATATTTATTTACTTTGAAATAAAGGAGTAGGAAAATTGTAATATTTAAGGCTGCTGAATCTCAACACAATACAGAACCCAAATCAGTCAAAACCTGATGTATAACACTGTTTTTACAGAATACAACAGAGAGGGTGTGAGAAATATGGTAATTTTGCCAAGGCACTGCTATACTGTAGCAAATGGCAATAGTTTGAAATGTTTGCACTAAAATATGGCACAAATGATTTTTTAATGAGCTTAACTTCTGCTTTGTTCAGATAGCATCGTTGTCAATTTCCCCAATGCTGCATCAAGATTTATTAGAGCGATTCATAGTCATTATGAAAATATGAACACTAAAATTTGTTTGTCTTTATTTTGCTTGCTCTAAAATGAATAAATATTATATTATAGGCATGTTTTGTGTGTTCTTTTGTGTGTATGGTCTGCAGCATTGCACATATATATCCTCTCTGCACAAGGAATTTCAAGCAGTGTGGAAATGTGGTTATTCCCTGTCCACCTGTCCCTCTGGATTTTACAGATGACTAGTAAACCTTTTCATCATTGAAACATTCCTATTATAGTGAAATGGCTGGTGTAATTGAGGACATTTGACAGAGTGGAGAGAGAGTAAATTGTGTGTGTGGCACTGATGAAAGGAAGGAAAAGCATGGTGGAGGGATGAGACAACAAGAGATGGGGCTAAGTACAAGGTACAGACGGGGAGTGTGCATGTGAGAGTGGGGGTGATGTCATCAAGAATGATGTCATCCATGTTTGGTAGTAGCAGAGTTTAGTCTCTGTGCACGTGTGTGTGTGTGTATGTGTATGAGAGAGAGAGAGAGACAGAGAGGCAGAGTGTGTGTGTGTGTGTGTGTGTAGAAATGTATGCATATCTTTGAGCATGGCTGTGTATAAAGCAGGATTAGTGGACTGATATCCTCTTTATAGGATGATGTCATCACACACTCAGAAGTCCATCACCCACATCTGCTGCATGCTAACATAGAACTCTTTAAGAATGAGCTCATACTAGAATATGAAGCAACACACACACACACACACACACACACACACACACACACACGCACACAATATGCAGCAGCAGGAGTAGTAGTGGTTGTAGGAATAGCATCTGCTGTGTAAAAAGCATCTTCAGAGTAATATTTGTAATTGGAAATAATGTTTGCAGTAGTAAAAGCTCCAGTAATAATAGTAGCCAGACAACTGATGTGTGAACTTTAGCAGAAAGGCTAAAAAGGCTGACAGAGCCAAATGATAGAAAAAATTAGTATTAGTATTTTTATTAGTATTTGACTCATGAAAATGTGTGGTATTTCCCCTTTAGAAGCTAACTCACCAAGCAATTTCCTTAGTCTTGTTATTGTTTAAATCAGCTGTTAAATCAGTAGTTTCTGATGCTTTCCATACTGAGAAGAATAACATTCCAGGTAGAAGAGTAAGCTATCTGTGCACAATACCCTACCATTCTCCCTGGTGATCTAACTCTCAGGTGATATCATACTAGTAAATGAGATTTAGGGCCACCTATTGAGGCAGGGATGATCTCATACTACCTACTGGTGTAGCAGACATTCTGCCTGCTGTTTAGGTTAAACAAACAAGCTAACTCTCCTGGTTGCTGCACCGCACAATCCAAATCCATTCTCCCGTTAGCTTAACAACAGTCCTTAACAGTCCTTCCGTGGATGTATAAAGAGTCCTTCGGAGCTGCTACAACAAGCTAACTGTTGTGTTGGCTAATGCAAGGAGCTATCTACTGCTCGTTATCTACTGTTGCTACTCTGCCTTACAGTGGAGAGATTTGAAGATGAGATCTGGAAACTATCATTGGATTAACGCCATGTCTCCCCCCCTTGCCCTGCAGGTATCGCTGTTGAAACATTTTAACCAGAATTTCAATACTGGATTTTTTCCAAAGAAGAGAGAAAAAATATTCTATAAATAATACTGAGATTTGGTAATGGTTTATTTCAACCAAATATTCTTTTTTTATATTTTGATCTCCCTCTTGCCTCTCAAAAAATAGAGGATGATCAACCTCCTCTGCCTCTATGGACCAGCCTCCACTGATGGACGGCCCTGCAGCAGGGAGTGGCAGTGACAGCTTTGACTGTCATGCAGGCATTGGGACTCATGAGAGTGGGCCATCCAGTCGTTCCACTGGGGTCCTCCACCCCATGGGAACGCTAGGGCAAACCTGCACTTCTTGTGCCCAGTATGTGCGTTGGCATGTAATGTTGAACGCACGGCCCCGTTTCGGCACACTGAACAGATGTTCATGTGCTATGGAGAGGGAGTGGCCAGAAAAGCCCCATCCAAGAAGCATAGTTAGTTGGCTGTGTGAGTGCATCTCCCAAGCTTACAGGTAGGCGGGTTAGGTCCAAGCGCATTCCACATGTGGTGTAGCAGTGTCTATGACCTTATTCAGTGGGTGTCGAGGACATATGCTTTGCAGCGCCCTGGTCTACACCTTGTCCGTTCATAAGGTTCTATCTCTTGGACATGACAGGCTCCTTTTCAAGGTCTGTGCTTGAGGTGCGACTCAGGACTTGTGTAAAGGGTGGTATGAGTGTCAGCTATGGGACACTTGACACCCCCTAACCTGTGACCCCTGCAAGGTTAGGCCATGGTTTCACCCAGTTCATGTTCATGTTACTGGGCTGGGTTGGGCCCCCTACTGCTCTGCTTAAGTGGCTGGGATTATAAAGTAGTAGGATGGCCACGGTGACTAACCTGTAGCCGGTCGGGCTCAGTGAGGCAGTCTAATGACATGTTGCAGCAGGGCAAACATTCATCGGGCTCAACTGTGAGATAGAAAAAAGGTTACGATATTGTAATCCTAGTTCTATAAGCACCCTGCTGCTCCTACGCCTTCCACTGAAGTGATTTCTGGATAGTAATAGGCAGTGAGACGCTGCTTTATATATTGTGTGAGACTCACATAATCGGTAGGTGCATCCTGATTGGCTGGCTACGTACATGCAAATTTCAGTGGGCGACTGCATGCATGTGAGAGAGTATTACCCATAGAGTCCAGTAGAGGGCTCCGCCTCTGCTTATAGAACTAGGGTTACACTATTGTAACCTTTGTTATTTGAATCTTTTAACTCCAGTATTGGTCAGCCTGTAATTAAAATCACCAATAAAATGGAAATTGAAGTAAATATTGTTTTTGTATTAGGTCAAAGGTGTTTCAGGCTTTAAGGTTGGACAGTATTGTACATGGTGATTCAAGATTTGAAAGGTTCTATATGTATAACTGTGAAGCAATTTTTCAAATGTATTAATCATTTTTTATTGCCATTGAGTGAATGGGTAGTAACGTAATGTAAAAAACGAGACCTTCCACAACTTTCTTGGTTGTCTGTAACACCCTGTGGACTGATTTCTATGTGAAGGACCTGGGCCAGACAGAGGTGTCACTAATGAGAAGGAATTTCTGATTCCTACATACAGAACCTTTGAGACAACACCTTAGATAAAGCTACTGTAGCTCTACTGTGTTCTACTGTGTCAGGTCATGATCCAAAGACTGTGCTTTAGGTGAAAACTGGACTCCACTGATGGTTTCATATTGGGCTGTAAACAACAGCACATCACTTTCCTTCCAGCTCTCACATCAAATGCTTTAATTCTGCCTCCTCCTTGACTTCCTACTGTGTCTTCAGGAGCCACTGAACATATCAAACAGCTCTGGTAACAAAGAGATTTCCACTGCTCTTGCATTGTCTTCTCCACTGCCTCGCTTTCTCACACCTCTCTCTCTATCTCTCAGGAAAAAAAAAAAAAAAACAGAGAAGCCTCCCAGCAGTGTACTGCTTTTCCCTCCCTCACTTCCTCTTCTTCCTTCTCTCTTCTTGTTTCCCAGTCTCTCTTTATTTTCCCCTCACCCACCAAACCACTCTCCACTTACACAATCAATATGATTGAGGTACAGAAAAAGAGGGAATAATCAGGGACACCAGTGCTCCCCAGAAACAGAAACAAGACAGAGATAGAGAGAGAAAATATAGGAGGAGAAAAATGGAAAATGTACAATAAAAAGTCTTAAAGGGAATGAAGAAATAGAGAGAGATTAAAGGAATATGAGTATGATGTAAAGCAACAATCATTTGGTTCACAGAGAGTTGATATTAGAGCATATTCACTGTTTTTAATGCATGTTGAATTTGAATATGCCTTGATAAACCAATAAAAAATAAGAGTCATGAAGACAATTTAACAACAACGAGCTGAAACACATTACACCTGAAAGCTCATTTGTAATTAGTCTAGATTTACTAGCGACATGATTAATGAGCTCAGCCTCAAGTCATAACACTTTAAAGCATCACTAATTGATTTTTGGGGGGGGGGGGGGGGGCATAACAAGCAGTTAACACAAAACTTGACATAGTATCACCTTATAAAGTTGTTAATATGTCAGGTTTACCTTATAAAGTTGTTAGAGTGTTAGAAGCAGAGACACAGAGACAGAACTTTCAGGGTTTTAGGTTTTCGCATATTAGACGTTGCATACCTTTTAAGCCGTACATGAATGACACACTGAAAGGATGTGCTGGTATGGAGTGAAGTAAAGCATGAAAGCTTTAGTATCCTTCCAAAACATAGAGTTGAGCAGTGGGAGTGACTGTCAGTTCCTGAAGTGTTTTTCCCATTTTAAATTTCCTGAAAACAATATCTTCAGTATTATTTAACATATAAACAGGTGTCTCCCAGATGACCACCAGCCTCAATGGTTTTGTCTTTTTGGCAGATGGCTGAAGATACTACAATACCCATGAGCCTGGTCTGCAATTGCTA
>NC_089528.1:2422803-2547803 GCF_963924715.1 Thunnus thynnus
ACTGACAGAAGTTTCTGGATTTGAAGACATTTTTTTGAATATGTGAAGGGGGCGTGTCCAAGCTATAACAGGATATTAACTCCTTAAGACAGAGTGACCCATCCATCTACAGTATACAATCGCAGTAAAAGTTTACCTTATCTCTTTACCATCTGATAAACAATAAAAAAGACATTTTGATATGATGGAAAAGCTGAGTTATCACCAAATGACTTTTGAAAGAATAAACGAAATGAAAAAGCCTTTCAGTGGGAAGTGGTTTGTAGTGTTTAAGAAAATGAGTGAAGGAGTGAGAAACAGGAGGCTTTGTCTAGTTTTTCTTTTCCTTTTCATGTCTCTTAAAATTGATTACAGTGCATGAAATGACAGAGTTTTGAGATAAGATGCAGACTTGATGAATAGAGGGAGAGTTTGTGAGCGGATCTTGGGTGGATTTTGTGTTGGAATCCTTTTTACTTGAATTTGTTGGTATTGATGGTGATGGTGTAGTGTTGTATGGCTGACTGTAATCCATGCTCCGGTGTCTGCAGTTGTCTTGCTGTTAGGGAACATGTACTGTATGTATGTACAGTAGGAGAGAGGTGAAATGACAGCTCTAAATGCACTGTGGCCATGCATATGGCAAACATGAATGGTGCTGCCCTATTGTGATTGGCAGAAGATCGCTCGAGTTTTCAGATATTGAGTAGGTGGCGCTGAAATAAGTCAGCATTATGGGTTTAAAGCACATAGATCACATGCAAAAAGTCTGATCTTAAAACTGCATCAGACCCACTCTGTAGCACATGAATGAAAGTTCCTCACAAAATCACACAGTTCTTGCTGTATCATTTAATGCATAGTAACACCAGCATTTGAATAGATGGAATCAATTCATTTTAAAGCAAAAACAAATGCAAATCTTTGAGCTGAGTTCAATCCCATCGCACTATGATACACCTTTGGCCAGTAGTAATTTGTCTTAACAATGCTGACCTTTTAGGGAACTCCAAAATGGAGGAAGGTAGCATAACTTATTAGAAGTGTCTACACTGTCCACTTTTACTTAAGTGCTCTATTGGAGTACAAAGTGCTCCATAAAAGAGGCAGGAATGGCAGACAGTTATGAGTTATGAGAGCTGATGGTACAAATACATCTTTTAAATAAACTGTGTGAACTTATTTTGCCAGAAAGCTATTGTGACTGGCTAGAGCTAGCATGTTCCTTGCTGGCCACTTATTTCACAAAGTCACACCAATTCATTTCGCTGCACCACTTACTGGTGTGACTGTTTCCCGACCCACTATAGCACCATGGCCAAAAGCAATGCTTTATGTAAACGATTCAAAAAAATGTTCAGTCATAACAAGACAGCAAACTACAGTGTTTTACAAAGCAAATTTTCCAAGCATTGGCCCGGATTGGCATCTCATTCATTTCAATCATTGTGAATTGGGTTTCTTACAAATAAATTGCAGAGGGCTCCAGCAAAAACACAATTATACTATTGCAACAACACATGACATCACTGAACAATAAGATGCGTTGGCCACCTGAATATGTGCAAGAGCAGATTGTTGGTAGAAATTCTACTGTCTACCTCACGAGTGTTTTGCTACATAAAATGAAAAGATTGTCATCCCAATAACGTCCCTTAGATGTAAAATCCTGTCCTATCCTGAAAGTATGTTTAAGCCTCTGATAGTTCTTCAAATGAATATACAATATTTCATCATTTTAGCAACACACACACACTAACACAGGCCCTTGTGCTTTTTAAATACCATCTTATTTTCAGCTTGCTTTTTAAGGAGAAATGTTTGGTCCCACCTTAGACCTTCATCAGTATAGTTGATCATATGCAACTTGCCCTGAGGAAGGCCTATAGTGGGCGCAAACATGTGTTTCTCATAAATAAGACATAGGTCATTTTGTGATGAACTTTCAGTTCCTTTGCTGAAGTGTGGGTGTTATAGAGAAAACACTAGCATCCTACTTCACTCAGGTCTGATCTTAGAGAGAAAACAAAATTGTTACAGGAAGAGGTCATTTGAGTAGGGAAGAGTAAGAGAAAGAAAGGATATTTTTTGGCAACATGTTGATTTTGAAGAGAACAGAGAAGAGAAGGAAAGAGAGCCATGGATGTATCAGGAATGTTTTGCGGGCTGAATAATAATTCACAGCAAATTTCAAATTGAACCTTTGTCATTCATTTCATGAGACCATTTAGTCTCAGAGGTGGAACTAAGCTTGTCTGTGAAACAGGTGTTGACAATCATTTTTGTGAGAAGTCAAGGTGGAGCCTTTAATTTATGTGTATGAAATGATCAAAATTTTTCTTGTTAAACTATATTTATACAGTATAGTTTCTACTAATTGTACCTTATGTGCCATCAGTGTTCTTGCCCTAACACAACAATCAGTTATCACTGATAATTGAAATATTAATGACAATCTTTTAGTTTTTTTTCTCCATATAGGATTTCTGTATCACTGTATATTTTTGAGAGCCTTTTTTCTAAAAATGTACATGACTGTATAATGAAGATTTGGCTTGTTATTAGGTGCAATCATTTCAAAGATTTGATACTGATACTTGCAGTGTGTCTTGACTGTTGCTGGTGATACAGTGCACATATTGTTATCAATTATTTTACACTTACTACATTGTTTTGTTTTTTTTTTTTTCTTTGTTTTTGGCAGTTGTTTTTATGGAGATAAATTAAAAGAGTTTACATTTTATCTTGTGTGTTTGTGTATTCCTTGTCTGCTTTTCAGTTGCATGACTCAATTCATAAGCAACATGGATCATCACTATCATTGTGCTAAGATGTAAAAAGTAACATCCATCTAAATATATCTTCATTGCACAAGATTCCATATGTAACCCATATAATCACAGTATTACAGTCTCATTTGGTGCAGTTAGACAGTGACTGAGAAGAGAAAAGAGGGGCATTCCCTGTTGCTTAGGCTGATCTGGCTCGCAGCATGGAGCGTTCTCTTCCATTAGAGATGCTCTGACTCTAAAGTGTGAAAGTTGGCTGAGCTCTCCTTGGACCAAAATAGTCCTGATGGCCGACAGCTGCTGGCCTGCCTGGAGACTGCAGCACAACACTGAATACTGAAGGTTTTAGAGAGGTGTGGCTTCAGCACAGAAAGTTAACAGGACATTATTTTG
Source organism: Thunnus thynnus (assembly GCF_963924715.1). Taxonomy (NCBI): domain Eukaryota; kingdom Metazoa; phylum Chordata; class Actinopteri; order Scombriformes; family Scombridae; genus Thunnus; species Thunnus thynnus. The sequence goes on from NC_089528.1 coordinate 2,425,965, forward strand.
ATGAGGAATCAGTGTTATTGTCTCAGTGTCTTGAGCTGGGAGGATTATGGAAAGTTTGTCCAGTGTTGTTAGTTTTTCCACAGTTTTAACTGCCAAACCTAAAGGATTACCAATTAAAGTGAAACAAAGTTAAAACAAATGTTAGATTTGTAAGCAATAAAAAAATATTGCACCACACCCGTTCATGCTTTGATGATGGCCTCTAAATCCTACATTTTTCCAGATGTGCTGGCTGGGAGTACCATCATCTTTGTCCCCAAGTAACGAGCTGTTAACAAAGGTTTCCCCTGAGAAGCAGACACCCTCCATAGCTGTGGGTGGCAGTAGTGATCACTTCATTTTTACCAGCCACCATAAAACATAACAAGAACAAGAAAGAAGGCCAAAAAAAAAGAAACTAATGCTGTGTTCTTAGTCATATACTTCTACTTTTTACTTTTAGTACATACTGCAGCTGCCCTTACAAAGTACATACTGTTGCATGCAGTATGCATACAATTGGGACATACTACTTCATCATAACATCGGGCCTTGAACTTTGGCTTTCTTGCTCATACATCCATCGCAGTCCGTAGCACAAAATTTGAAAACTGTTGATAAAATGGTTGGTGCTTGAATGCGCTGACACCTGTGATTGCAGCTTCTGTCGTTGCAATGGCTTCCGTCATTGCACTGTCATCTGATGATGTGACATATCTTCCGCTGTGCAAAGGATTGTGGGTCAGAATAGGCAGAAAAACATACAGGCTTGCAAAATGCGACTGGATGTAGTAGGGCATCCTGGTACTTTTGGCATACTATGTACTGGGACATATTAAATCTTTTTCTGGCATATTAAATAGTATTGTAGTATGGGTATTGGAACGCACCCGAACAAACCGAGAGAGACAAGATTAACTCTTCATGGTCCAACAATAATGAAGTACAAAGAAGCGAAGCAACAGTTGGCTGTGAGATGCCACCTGCTTTACTCCACCAGTAATGTAACCTCCAACATTGGTTTCTGCTCTGCATTGGTTACTGTGTTGAAATGACACTTTGGCGGGGATATTACCTACATTTTTCTGTTATCACTGATTGTTGCTACAATTCAATATCCTGTATGACTGCTATAAAGTACTATCATGTTAGAGTTAGTGTTACTTATGCCTCTACTAAATAAGTGACTGTGACTATGTGAATAGTGTTCGTATTTATTGCCAGACGCATCCTAACTGTTGTATTGTGTATTTATTTATTATTTATTACATGTTTTTATCAGCCTCTCTGTGAATTACAACCACTTGTTAGCTCGCCAATATGTAACTTACATTATTATCAACCGAGCTAAGATACATTCTAGCAGCCATCAGACTGTATTTTCGGCGGTGTGTGAATATGTAACTCCTAGTCAACTAGTCAACTCTGCCAAGGTGAGACCCTTATCTGCTGTTAGTCACTCAGTCAATGTGAGGCTAGCTGTTACCAACTAATGCTACGTAGCACACAGCTGCTGGTTCAGATGTTGAAAATATGTTTCCTTTCCTTTCAGAATAGTGCAGAACCCTCGCCACTCAGATGTCAACAGAATTAAATGAGCCAGCCTGTAATAACCACTTGTAGCAGCAGAAGCTGCTGTCGCTGCTGCTCGGCAAAGGTTACATAGTATTGCCATAAGGCATCCTTGTAAAGAGTTGCTTTATAGATCACAATGCAATGTCTGGGGTTCAAAGCTGTGAAAAAATCCCTTAGGTTGGTGTTAAAAAACTGTTGGTAAACCTTTAATTACTAAATACTCATGGGTTCTCACTTTTTTTGATAAATGTTTGGGCACCATTGATAATTGTTCAAATGGAGATAACATGCACTTGTTTTTTCAAAGAAATTCATGGGGTTGAACTCATTTGTTCATACAAAAAGTGAAAGAAATAGCTGTTTGAACAATGAAAATTGACAGCTTGAGAGAGAGTTCAAAAGCTGCTTACATTCCTGAGCACCATTTCCCAATAACAATCAATATCAGAACTTAAAAGTGTTTAATAAGAGCATTTCTATGAATGTTCTTAAATTTCATACTGGGATTAGTTACTGTAGTTACATTGCTGTTAATAATCCAAGAGGTAATCACATTACTGCAACAAGTAATCTAGTACTGGTCCCTTCACTACCCCAACCCAGTAACTGCCACCTTAACCTCTCTGTCTGAGTCTCTGTCAAGCTTTCATATTCTACTGAAATACTTAACCCACTGACCATATTTACATCAAATAGCCATGATGGACAGTACACACTAGTGTTTTTTTCAAAACAGGTGCTAAAGGTTGAGACTTGTCACAATAGAAGGCCCTATCATCCCATCATAGTGAGAATGGCATGGGAGGCAGAAGTACAAAGATAGTAATACAGTAGTATGAACAGGAAACACATACAGTGTGGTGCAAATTTGCAGATTTATCGTTTGTATTTATTGTGCAGTGTGTTTTTATGTTAGTGTGTTTTTATATTTATATGTTATATTTAACATGCAAAGGCAGGTGAGATGAAAGTTTTCCACTCCTTGTACCTGCCATGCCAGTGAGGTATGTGACCAGTCAGGATGCTTTTCTTTTGCTCCTCTGAAATGACCTCGCAAGGTGATTTTGCCTTCTTAATTCATGTAAGGAATCTTTTTTTTGTCAGAGTGGATAAGGGAGGAGTTACTGACCATTGTGCCTACATGTGCTGCTTCTATCTTGGCTTCCATCGACACTGAGCCATCTAGTTTTTAAAATGCTGCGTTCACAGTATAACATTTCCATGTTTTCTTGTTTTTGTAGAGACCTCTGCCCACAGAAAAACACCTGAACAATAAACAATACAAAAAACTGCTAAATATTTTCTTCTGTGTCCTATTTTCAGTTGACAAACAACAAAACTGCATCACAACAAACATGTGGTAAGGGTGAGACAGCCCCACTGACCAAATCACTATTTTATGGTTGAAGCATCGTCTGACAAAATCACGATAAATGCAGGTTAATGACAACAGCTCTGCTGTATCATCAGCTATACATTTAAAGTGAATGATAACAGAGAAAGTTAGACCACAGGAAGTTGTCTTCTAAACTTTGATACCGCACAGTCGTCTGTGACAGGACAGCTTCTTTAACTCTACAGAGTGTCACACTGAGATTACTTACACTGTTTAATTCAGCTAATTGCTTGGTGTAGTTCTCAGTTGTTTCTGTTGCCATGTAACGGAGTGATTCACTATGAAATAGTGATTTAATCACATCTCATAAACACTATATGTTAACCAGCAGCCATTCCCATGCTGTTTATAAAAATCATTATTATATAATTGAGATGTCATCTGACAAAATCAACATAAATCTATGTTAATGACAACAGCTGTGCTGTGTATTAAGTTATATCAACATTTAAAATGACTGCCACAGAAAGACAGTCCTAATGTCACTGCCAGGGGAAAGAGCTGAAACACTGTCAGGTGTGTGCAGGAAGTGTGCAGGCAGACACACAGCAAAGCATTTAAGAAGATAAATTAGTAACACTGAGTGACAGAGACAGAGAGACTGAACCTGTGTGGATGATAGCAAACATGCAAATACATTTATTGATCAGAATATAGATTTGTTTGCATGTTAAATTACTTTTTTGCTTGTTTTTTTTTTTTTTTTTTTGGTGTGACAATCATTTCTACACAAAATATAATGTGCTTGCAAAAAAATCTGTGTTCAAAATGTCCCATGGCACCCACAGTATTGTGACCCATGCAGTTTTCCTTAAAGAAACACATTTCCTTACAAGAAAAAAAAAGAATGAATGTCTCAGTGTTGAATGTTTATGTCAAAGATGGTACAGTACTTAAGTAATGAGAGTTACCACTTCAGTCGGTTAAGCTTCAGGCCTGTGTCTTTTAAGCAGGTGATATACTATAAAATGCTTGTTCTCTGACCACTAGAAAACACCCCCGTTACAGATGGGCTTTTTTGTTTGTGTGGGGTCATTTTAACATTGATGCTACGATTGCCAGATCTGCTGAAAACAAACCTGATCAATGGCTTCTTTGCATATTGGACTGTGGACTAGACTTTTGAGGGAGAGATCAGACATTCATCGCTCAAAATGAAACCCTCTAGTCTGAGCTCCCCGTCGTGGATTCTATGGGTGTGTCTGTGCTGTCAAGAAAGGATTAGGGTGAACTTAGTCCACGTTCTACAGTTTGGGAGGTATTTTAGTGTAAGAATCACCAAGGTCAAACGGCATCAGTTTCAGGCTGCCGCTGGCATGCGAAAGAGAGACAGTGTCAAACCTCAACTATCTCCTGATGCACACACCCTCTCCTATTTCACAGGTCATCACTTCTCTGCTGGGGGATACCACACACGTTAACATTTGCATTGGTTTTCACCAACCAGAGTGCAGATCTCCCAGTCTGACAGGACTCAGGCCAGCAAAGGAAACATACGACCCCAAAAACCACCTCACTCTGCAGCATTCTTTCATGTTACGAACTATAACAAGTCTGGTTTTTCTCCCAGTGATGTCACCCAGAGGACACTCCTTTCATGTTTTTCAGTGCAATCCACAGTCTTTATATATATATATATATATTTTATATATATGTCATATTAAAATATTTCAAAAATGTATGTCTGAATTGAGTGCAGCTCTATTTCCCCATTCTCTTGATAAAGGAAGAAAAAAGAAAAGGAAAAAAATAATAAACAAAACATTAGACCTCAGTAGTTGAGACTTCACCTGGTTCAGTGGTTTCACATTTGCACATTTTCACATTAAAAACGAGATGTTTATTAAATATTTTAACAGATATCGTTAACGTATAGATCCAGGACAAACTTAACTATATTCAACATCTGGTGAGGTGCTTCAACTGTATGATCATTTTGGAGGCTGTAGTTTGTGCTGCTGTTGAATTGCGTTTTACTGAGAGGTGTTAATATGTCTAATATTTTGTCCACCCTTTTTACTAGACACATGGAGCCTTCGCTGATGCTGCTCTGCTGAATGTGCTCTGCTTTCTGTGTAGACACAGTGTAACTATGTTGAGTCTCTGCTGTATATTTTCGGTCATTTATGGTCTCGCCAGCTTCTCTGTCCTCTCATCTGCTCTATTTGTCAGTGTTTGTAATATACATTAAAATTTGGCAAATTCTTGTAAACGTAGCTATTGGCTAGACTTAACTACTGGTTCAAAGCAGCCCCTCCCCTCAACCAGCAGCAAAGGGAGGACAGAGGACAGGAGGAAGGACTGATAGTGACTGATGTCTGTGTTCTTCATTCTTTCTAAACTTCACTCAGTATTTTAATGTCAGGAATATTATTTATTTTACTAACATTTTTGATTTCTTTCCAGTGAGATATTATTGGATTTATATAGTGACTTTGCTGATGGAAACATTACTGTTGCTGCCGTAGAAACAATGTTTTTTTCAAATTTAAAATATAAATCTATTTCAATCCTCTTCTGACATTATTCCTTTTTTTAAGTTAATTTAAAAAACAACAACAATTCTTTAGTAATGAAAAAGAACCAATAAAAGTAGCTATTGATAAAGAACTGGACCGATAAGTGTAGGCCTATGGATAAGATAAAGGTAAAATTTTACAGCTGGCTAGTGGCTGCAGCCTGACTATGAGAGAAAATCACTGCTCAAATCCATTTACTATCAGCTTGTTTTACAAATGTTTTGTGATTATTAATTTCATGGCACAGAGTGTGTTTTTTAAATAAATATTGTAATCATAATAGTCCAAACATGTGTGAAAATGCATAGTTTTTAGTCAAATAACATCACATTTTCCCCAAACCCAAACCCCCAGACCAAAACTCTTGTTGGCCTTTGACCTGGTTTAATTATATTGATGCTGTCTGCCAGACCACTGCTGGTTAGATTATTTAATCAGCTGGATAGCATCATAAAACAAGAACAATCATATCATGTCAGCAAAATGGTGCAGAACAATACAAAATGCCACCAGTATTCTATTGAATACCTTTGCTATAGATACATATCCTTCTGCTTTGTTTTCAGTAGCCTCAGACTTTTTCCTTGGTAGGCTGCTCTGATTTTCTGTTGGATCAATTAATAAGAATGCTTCCTGTTTGGCACCGGCATCAAATTACCACTTTTTGATTGGCTGCTGTTCATGATCAATAACAAGACCTGATTAAAGTTTGAATGTCAAGTTTCTTACCGTTGCATTTGTTTAACATTCATAAGTATAATTTCTATTCACATGGCTTTTCTGCTCCCTGCATGGGAAACTAATGATAATGATATTCCAACTGTCCAGTTAAACAAATCTGTTATTTGGCATCCAGTGACATGCTTTTTTAATGATATAAAAGAATAATAATCAACATTAATATTGAGGGAAGACAATTAGCCTACATTTTAATTGATGGGGGCAGTAAGGGACCTGGATAATGGATAGGGGGGCACTGGCCCAAAAGGTTGAGAACCACTGTACTGGTGTATCAAGTTAGAAGGTTGTATTTGGAAAGAAACTTAGCTAACAACACTTAAATTTGTAGCAACATGAAATTACCAACACTATATAATAACTGTCACAGTTGACTGAGGATAATGCAAAAAATACTTAACATTAAAACATGTCAATTACAGCAGACACATTTCTCATGGGGATGAAGTGTATATCTGAAGGTATATTAAGTCGGAGTCAGAATAGTTCAGGCAGTGGTTGGATTACTATCAATCTTGAATCTTTTGATACACGTTGTAAACAAAACCTATTTGGCACTTCAGTGGACCAAAAACTAGCCCTTTAGTCTGCTGGAATATCATGTATCATCTTATCTTTCTGTGCTGCAGTGTTTTACACCTCCGCTCAGCAACCCTCAGAATTAAGTAAAGTACAGGCTGATCTGTTGGCAGGTAAGACTTCAGCAACAGGTAACAGGCTCGCACAGCATACAGAGAACAGGCAAGGCAACAATCTACAACACCAGTGTATGCTTTTAAAATGTTTATCAGAAATATATGTGATTTGACGTGTTAAGCAAAGCATGACTATTCCAGTTTACAGCACATCAAGACAATAATAGCCTCAACTTCAGTTCACTAGTTGAACTGTGGTATTGGTGTAAGTAAATTTATTTACATCTTTCTCAACAGCAAGCACATTAGGTAAATAGCCTTGATTGTTTTGCCACAACCGATGATGCCTTCAAATGGAAATGTGAGTTTGTATTTTTGACATGGGGAGTTCAGTGACCAAAATGTTTGCAGTTGAAAACACATTTTTTTGGCAACTGACAACAAGAATGCATCTTCTACCTTAAATCAAGAGGACATTGTTTAGTTTTCTGTTTAAAATAACAGTTGTCACATGACAAAGGTGACTAAACTTCAACTAACTCTGACCATTTTTAAAATGTATAAAATCATATGTAAAATATTATGGACTCATCTGATGAAACTATCAAGACCCATTTCAATTCACATTCAACATAATTGATTATTCAGATAGAACTGATATCCAAATTTTGATTTTGGTGCAAGACAGGGTTGCACATTCATACATATTTGACGCCTCACCTTTATTAAGTGGATCCAGACAATGTATAGGGAATCGAGAGCGCAGGTTTGAGTTAATGGAACTTTATCACACAGCCTTAGGATACAAAGGGGCACAAATAATGGGGACTCCGTTTCCCCCTGCACATTTGCTCTTTGTATTGAACCATTTGCAGTGACAAATTGGGAACAAAAAGCAATTGAAATGGTGATTATTCTGGGATAATGTGATTAGATTGCTCTTTATGCTGATGATGTGATTCTATATATGGTAGCAGTTATTATGGGTCTGGATATAAATTAAATATGCAAAACTGTGAAGCACAGTATCTTCCAAAACTGATTTTCTCAAGTATTTTAGATCCTGCATTGTTTACATCCATGTTTACTAGCTTAGAGTCTGGTTCTTCTCTGCCTTTGCTGTCGGTGTATTACACCTTTAGATCAATGGAATGGTGTGAAATGATTGGTAGGACTGTGTATCTTGTCACCTGTGTGTATATGTGTCCTTGTGTGCATGCATGAGACAAACAAAGCGGGGAACCGCTCTAAAAAAACTCTTTTCCATAGTGCTACTAGAAGCCAAAAGCTGCACAGGGAACCTTTAAGTTTGAGAAGAAAACCTGTTAAACAGTGATATCCCCATCACAGACCGATAGAAACACAATGAAATACAGTATCACTGCCTCATATCATCAGGTGACTCATATGTATACAGTATATATATTTGTGTGACAATATGATATTAAAATGTCTTTCTATCAGTCATTCAATCATTGGCTTGTCAAAATCGAGGGTGCAAAACGGCTAATTGGCCAGTAAAATTAATTCTGGTGAGAAAAAAGGAAAGACATCATCACTACATATTGCTACTGTTTATCAACCATCTCCTTTGGGATACTTAAGGAGAAGCTGGTAGGTAGTTTTGATATACTTATACAGACAGAGCTAACAGATGAGGTCTCACACATCTGCTGGAGATCTGGTGCATGTCAGTTCATTGAAGTTCAGTTATCCCAGCCTCATTTTACAATGTTTCAATTGTAAAATGTGTTAATTTGGTAGATTTTGTACAAAGATTCAGTAAAAAGCTTGAACACATGTATGTGCTAGTATACTTCTGCTTTGCTACCCTCAAACTTGATTACACACAAAAACACACACACACACACACACACACACACACACACACACATAGACAGAGAGAGAGAGAGAGAGAGAGAGAGAGAGCTCCCTGTCTTGGTGAGCCTGAGAAGGGCAGTAATCATATCTGGAGCTCAGAGGGCCCTTAATGAATGACAGCAGTGAGCAGCTGATTATGTACCTCTGTCACCCTGTAATAACTTTATTTATAAAGCACTTTTCAAAGTGCTCTGCAGAAATAGATCAACAACCAGACACCTAGAATATTTTCATCTATTCTATACATCATTTTCCTCCTCTGTCTGTCCTGTCAACAACCCATCAATCTGTCAATCATCGTGGGTCTGGCATGCAAAACAACTATGGAAGGTTGTATTGTTTTTTCTGGTCTGGGAGGTCCTTATTTGGCAGCTCCAATGTGAAAGTGTGACCACGTTGTGCTTCCCAACAACCACTAATACAAAATGAATAATAAACTTGATCTATATATTGTTTACAACATTACAGAGTGCGAAGTATAATGCTAAAAACAAGAAAAGAAGAGGATCCCCAGAAACATAAATTACCAATATGATTTCAGGCCAATGAATCAAATCAGTCATTTAAAAACCTTAAAATTTATACAAATCATAAGAAGATGCAACTAAAGTCAAAAGCAGATCATACATACACATTCTTTGCATCATGTTTATTAATCCATGTTTACACATGGATCTGTTCAGTCATTGCAAAACTGTGAGTACATGCCTCATGTCTGCTCCCACAGTTAGCCATGAATGAATGTAGATCCATCAGCTCTGTCTGTCTTTAGTCTGTCAAAACAACAGTAATTACTGGATGTGTCACGCTGGCACGAGCAAGCATACACACGGTTGTGGGTAAATACAGCACACGTGTCATGGACTAATCACACATATACCTGTAATCTGTCACCTGCAATGATGTCTCAGTCATCATGATGAAGGCAGGTCAGAGAGGTAGTCACTAATGTTTTCATGGCATTGATACTGACAGAATTGACAAAGTGTCGATAATACAAAAAAGTATACAATAAAACACACAAACAAAAGGAAATAAAATGATGTGAAGTTGAAAATTTTTTAAAGATTCACAACCTTTTTCATGGTTGTGTTTGTGCACACCCCTGTGAAGTAGTGTAAAGTGTAAAGGTTTCTTTTATGTGTGTGTAGGACATGTATGCATGTTTTTTATCAACACACATTATTCACATGTCGGACTCCAGATGTGCAAATATCTTGGAAGAATCCCGGTCATGCAAAGCCTTATAAACCAGTCATAAAATCTTAATTGCCATCAATCCATTACTATATATGTTTATTCTGTGCAGGTTGGGACACAAGCAGGGATCTAGTCTGGAGGAGATGAAAGAATGACTGATTCTCTGGTTCTGCAATAGAGGTGTTCAATACCTGTACAAACAAATCTTTAACTCAGATTCTTCTTACTGAACAGACTATACTGAATCACTGTTGTCCCTGACTGAATCAGTAGCTTTCAGCAATGGAGCTCCTCATTGGTGACTGAGCGCTCTGCTGTCAGCTGGTCAGGTGTAACGTATGCAGTACATTACTTCATTAAGTGCTTATTAAAACACTGCAAAAGCCACAGAAACAATCATGACATAATAACTTTTTTGGGAATAGTTGGTTGCAGTGCTGTTAACCTTATGAAGAGTGCTTGTATAGGCTCAATTTAGTGCTGAACTGAACACAAGAGTGTCCACACAGTCATTTAGTGCAAAAATGCATTTAAAAGTTGATCTGAAGCTTCTATGAGGCTTCAGCAGTCTGAGTTAGTCATATCAAGTGGATATCTGCCACATTTACAGTCTTTACAGGATGGCTGAAGCTTGTGTGGATTTTGTCCTCCATCACTTCCATTGTAAGTGCATTATGAAGGGATCTTCTAATGGTCAGTATGAACAGGAGGAATGATTACAGCAAGAAAAACATGTTTCAATGTTCATTTGGGCTCCTGACTGTTGTTTTAAGACAGATTTGAAAAAATGTGAACCTGTTGCTCAAGCATAAAGGAGCACCCCTCTCAAAGAAGAGATGATCTAAACTATACAGTTTACAACACTTTTTATTGGTCACACAAAACATCTTTGATTTTGAGAATTTGTTCCTTCTTAGCTACATTTGGCATCTCCAAACACTGCTATCATTTGACAAAGTTGCTGTCAATACTATAGATAAGGTATCAATGTAGAAATTCAGCTTCACTATTACTCTAAATCACAAATCTATTCATCTAACAATAGTAGCTGTACAAGAAGCATCCTTTCATATAGGTTCCTCTGTGCTAAAATGAATTATATTTTTTAATCACTGTATACACATTACTGTACACTTTGACACTAAACATAGGTCCCCTGCCCCTCTGGAAGTGTTGTGCATAATTGTCTTGTGTTTGTGCATAATCGTCTACGGAGCCCCCCTGGGGTCAGCTGAAGAAAAAAAAAGATCCAAGTGTAAATCTGTCCTCGGTTTAGAAATCTGTGCACACAGTCTATAAACCATGTTTTCCGATTCATAATCCATGCCCTCGAATTATGAATCCATGCACACGGATTTGTAAACTGTGCCCTCAGATTTGCAATCCATGCGCTCAAACAACTTTTATGTAATGTATTTATTGTGCTTTCCTTTTCTTTTATTTTGGTTTTTCAAATAGTGAACAAACCATACAGCCACACAATGACAATACAAAAAAATGCTCACTGTATCACACTGTATGAAACAATCACTTTATTGTGCTTTTCACTCCAAAACCAACCTCTCAGTTTGATGCTGGCAGGGTAGCAGCTAACGTTAGCTTCCCAGACTTACTTGTTAGCCAAACTTTGTGTCACTACAGTGTAAGAGACTCCCATTTACAGTGTGACTGCTTATTTAGTTATGAAGCATCAAACAGGATGAAGACAATTCAGAAATGTAAAAATGATATAAAAATAAAAATATATCATATAATTAATAATTTTATTATTATCATAATATAATAATTCAACATTTTTAGGGCACTGTTTACATAGATCTTTTTTTTTCTCAGCTGACCCCAGAGGGTCTCCATAAACAACTGAGGATTTTTGCTGTACGTTATGGACAGTCAGTATTTTGTTCAAACTCAAGACACCTTGTTTTAGATGGTTACACCATTCCATCAAATGGAAATATTCTAGCAAACGGTGGAATTACTTTACAATTCTACCCGACAATTTTGGAATCTCCACCAGTTTTGTGGGTTTGAGCAGCAATTGCTTGCATAACATGAGTTTGAACACACAGACATACCTGTGAAAACAGTGGGAAAAAATGTATGTTTGTGCAGATGGTGTGTGAATTCAAGATGGAAAGAGAAGAGAAAGATGCCATGTTGCCCTCTAGTGGCAGAACTCAAGTTTCAGGAAGAAATCATTAACACAAAGATAAAGTGAAGAGGTGGGAGAAGTCTGTGTGGGTGACTGAGGAAGAGATGTGTGTCATGTGTGAAGCACCCTCTGCTATCATTTAAGTAGCAGGATCCCTGACCATCATTTTCACATTTATACAAGTAGAAGTGTGTGATGTGAGGACATTCTGTTACTGGTATGTGATGCTGTACTTCACATGGACAAATCCACACATTCAACAGTTTGAATTACAACTTTATCTTCGGTAGAAAGTCCCAATTAAGATAGTTGACTGTGAGGTCTGTGGATTATTCTAAGTAATGCAGATTTTTTTTTTTTTTTCCGGAAAGACACATTATCACAGTTTTTCTTCTTTTCTGCAACATTTTTTTTAATTGATATTTTCAGACAAACAGACTGGGCTGATATTGGCTAATAATACTTACAGGTACAGGAACAGGGTCTTGTAGTGACAAACTGTATACAGATATCTTATAGGCACATATGTGTAGACCATTTTTTCCAGTATATTGCACATGGATTCTATTTTCTCCATATTTCACTGACAACCTCAGTCCAGTCATCCTTTGCTGGGGGGTTTCTGTGTGATGGCTTTTTGAGCCATGAGTTTATCCAGGACTTTTAATGGGGTATAACGTGTATATCGCTGTCTTGCAGGTGAAGAGCAGCATGACGTGAACACACAGCACCATAAATCTGCAGCCAGGGGCAGATAATGTGGATTCTATAACAGTTGTAATACAATAATGATAGAAATAGAGGATTTTAAAAAAAGAGGTTTTGGAGAAGCTGTTTGTTTGATCGCATCAATCTGTTCATCAGTCACAATTCAGTTTATAAAATGTCACATTATGAATCTTACAAGAAACCATTTGAGGTAGAAGAAAGGAGCCTGTGATGCACAGGATTGATGAGTAATCCAACATCCAGTCGTGCGTAACGGCACTAAACTCTGGTGCAGCACTTCTCTAATCAGAGGCTGCAGATTTATCAACATAAAGTATCTGTCCTGCTGCCTTCAGATGCTGCATGGATTTAATGTTCATTAAAGGAGAAGCAAGAGCTTCTCATACAGTATAAAGCAGCTGCAGATCACAGATACTGTAAGAATCACTCAAATTCATCAATACAGACTACTTTACTGACTTTCCTAGCATTAATGTCTTATATCTGCCTATTTGCCTCAAGTATTTTATTTGCTCTTGCTGACAAAATCTGATTGCACTGACATTGCACCAGAAACAGATATGGATCTGAGACATTATTTTCAGCTAAACTTCTAAGATCCAATTGCCACCAAATTATCAACATCTGGCTTTGCACTGCCTCATTTAAATGAACCTCCCACCTGTTTACCCCTCTTTTTCCACCTGTGCACTCTGTGTCATCTTCTGTGGCTTCTTGTGTTTAGAATTTGAGAAGTTTTGCTTCCTTTGTTCAATGAAAAGAGGGTTTGTAGAAAAACATTTTTATCTTCCTCAAAGTAAGATACCAAAACTAAGCTAGTGTATTGTAGGGATGTGCAGAGATCACAGTATTTGTATTTGTATCTGTATTTGTTGAGGCAGCAAAATTATTTGTATCTGTATTTGTATTCGAGTAAACATGAAAAGAGGCTTAAAAATCCTGTTTTTGTTTTTATGACACTTTTAATTTTAGAAAATGAAAGTGTTTCAATAAGTGTTCATGAATAAACTACCTTACAAAGAGGTCCCCACATGGGGTCTTGAACTGGAGTCTCCCACATCATAGACGACTGCGCTGATTACTGAGCTAAAACTTAACTCCTTGCCTCATTGCAGACAGACCTCAACCTATTTAGACAGTCTGTAATGTGTAAGGAGGAACTTCAAAGGTGATTCTTGCTTTGCACTTTTCATCTATTGCCTATTTTTTACAACCTAACTTTGTGGAAAGGAGAAGGGGAACAACAGGTTATGGAGAGTCCCTTGGGATCACTTGACATCTCAGCTTTATCTCTGGGGAACACCCCCAACAAATAATTTTTAAAATATTTGTATGAAACAAATATTCGTATAAAACTATTTGTGCTTTGCAGAATAATGTAATTGTATTCAGGCACACCCCTAGTGTATTGGCTCTGGTATAAAAACTAGATAATAGCCAGCCCCTCTGTGATGCCAGTCTGGAACAATTTCCTGTTGAAAAAGGGATGATATGATGACACTTCAGTGTAATTTGGGAGTAGAAGGGGTTCATGTTTCTGCGGCAGTTTTGCAGCTTATGAATGTGACACAGTCACAGAGACCAACATAAAAAAACAGTTTATAACAAAACTTTGCAAGTGTGTTACAGGTCATGATAGTGAAGTTATAATTTATTAACATTAAACATCAAAATAAATGGACAAAAAAACATCTGGAAATCTACATAATATGATTTTGGCTGCAAAGTCCTCCATGGATGTTTCACACTGGCAGATACAGAGTGTGTACTGTGTTTAGACAGAATTCATACACTGACAGCACATTCAACAGTTAGCAGCTAACTGGAACACATGATCCCACAGACACCTGTGTTCAGTCTCAGCAGTCTTTCAACTCTCAGGTCTGTCCATGTCATCTGTGTTGAAGCTGAAAGGCTTATCGTAGCCCATCAGGTGGTTGTAGTCCTGAGGGATGGGGAACATGTCTGGGTTCACCAGCATGCTCGTCTTGTCGGCGTAGAAGGTGGTGAACATCTTGCTGACAGCTGGGATCCTGACCTGCCTCTGGTGGAACACAGTCCTTTTCTCTGTGAGGAAGACGCTGTAGGTGACGGCGGTGTAGGTGTCTGTGTCCGGGTTGTGGTACAGGCGGATCACGTAGCCCTTGGTGATGAAGTGGAGGAGGACGGGGGTGAGGAAGGTGAAGAAGCCGATGAAGCCACAGAAAGCAATCTGCAGGGCGAGGCTCTGGACTCCAAGTCCGGTCTTGAGGAGAATGTGGGGCATGAGGAAGAGACTGGCCCCACTGGTGCTATAAGAGAACATCTTCACCCCTGAGACAGCAGACAAAGAGAACTGAGTATTTACACATCAAGTAAATTTGATTATCAAAGAATTGTGATGTACTGAGTGACATGTTTTACAGTGTAAAAACAGTCAAGAGTTAGACACACTATTGAAGACACTGTTAATGAATTACTACTGAACACATATGTTTAGAATTTCGATACCACTATTTCTTGTTACTTATTGACTGACATGTCTTTCTTTTAGGGGTGTAACTTTACATGTATTCATCCTGAACCATCACAGTGCGGACGATACAGTTCGACGCATGCAGTCATATGAAGAACACACTCCATGAACCAAACAATTACTGTCAAAATAGTTTAATAATCCACTTAATCTGACATGTGGAACAATAATTCCAGTGCGAGTTCCACCCGTTTTGCCAGTGCACCACTTAGCTATAGCATGCTCATAGGTGTATGCTAGCCGGCTTAGCCAAGTTGCCTGGTTACCCTGTAGTGTCATTGCCATCAAAATGACAAACGTGAGACCCATAACACTTTTATTAAAATATGCTCTTTTATCTCTGTAGTGAAACAGTACTGCAGCACAAATAAGGAAGCTGCTTATTAATACTGAAGCATCACTGTTAGAGCAGCATGTTACTGATGTAGCTGCTGGTAGTGGAGCTAGTGTCTACTACTTTATATACAGTTAGACCATAAATCATAATCATCATGTCAGCAGGTGTCCTGACTCCTTGCAGAAAGGTTGTTTTCCTTTTGCACTGCAGCAACTAAACTGTTTCAGTAATAGTTTTGGCTAATGAGCCATTGTTGGATGTTTACATTTTTTCAAAATAAAAGACCAAATGTTGTTTTCTACCTTTCTTGTTTTTTCTACTGTACCGAAATCGTATGGAACCGTGAATTTTGTGTACTGTTACACCCCTACTTTCTATTAATATGCAAGAAAAATAATACATTCAGAACAATATATCAAAATACTTTTTCTTGAGCAACAACATTTACAACAGCTAAGTCACTAAAGAAACACAATAACTCCCAAATGTCAAATAAAACATATTTCTGATATTTAAACACTGAAGTACAAAAACAATGTAGGACATAGAAAACAGTTCCTATCACTTATTCATCAGGTGTCTGACTGACTGTTGACCTGAGTCTCAGCCAGTAAAACTACAGGAATTTCTCAGTTTTAGGGTTTGAGGTTCATTAACTGTTTTAGCTTGTTCATAAAGGTTTCTTTTCGCCTAACAAGCGTGCTATGGCTATGTTAAACTAAACAGCAGCGGACAGGAGACTCTGCAGGTTTAGGCTTGTTGTGGTGTTTTGATAAATTACTCTTACTGGCTTTATAGTCACCATGGTTGTATTACTCTTACAGTAACAGGCGTGGTTGTCCTCAACTCAAGTTACGATACGTATGTTTCAACCTCGCACCGTTTCATTCCGCCACGGCTTCTTTGCTCTGCTGCAACTTGATAGCATGTTTCATGAGACTTCCTGCTAAATCTTTGCTCTGACTCTATTCAAGTAAGAGGATTAAAGGCTATGAAGTGATAAGGACTCACCTCGGACAGCGGTGCCCAGATTGCCGTTGTAAATCAGGTTCCCCTCCTCGGAGTGGCTCGTCGTAGAGAGACAACGGGATGACGGACATCCAGACTGCACCTGCTTGGAGACACACGACATAAATACGATGGAGTCAGCTGTTAGATGTCTTTACCAAAAACTAGACTGTCACAATGTCTTATAAGGTATTCAGCGGTACACATCAAATGACTTTCAAACATTTTTTTTTTTGTGGAGAGAAAACTAAGCATGCAGAAAATGATTACATCCAATATTTCCTCTCTATTGTTTTATTATACATGTTCCGGCTCAATGCATCAACAAACAGTGTAATCAACCTTTGCTCCAGGACAACAAACTATTGTTTTTATTATTGATTTATCTATTCAAAGCTCTTTGATTTTGAGTATGACGGGAGAAGTGAGTGCCCCACCACAATATACAGTATACATACATAATAAATTCATACATAAACATATAAATAACTAGTTTACCTGTGTGTGCTGCAGGATTCAAGTGTCACTGTAGTATAATACCATCTATAATAATGTCCATTTCTGATGACAGTGGCACAGCTGGATCAGCTGACTGCATCCGTTTGAAAACACCTGCACATGATTAAAAACCTGCACACTGCATTGATACTGCGTACAAATCAGTCCTGCTCAGACACACATGAACCATGTCTACTGGCAGAACGCCTATATTTGATTTATGAATTATTTGTGTCTGCCTTTATTGATATTCTGCTTGTAAATTGATTATTTAATAACCCAGTCTATGATTAGAATGTCTTATAAACTGCATACATTATTTATTCATTCAAATGTGTTGCAGTCATAGGGAGTAGGGAAAGAGGGAATTGTATTAATATAACATGGATGTGGAACTATAGTTTATATCAAACTCATTTTTGACTGAATGAAAATGAAAATGTGCTTCTCGCTGAAAGAAAACAGACTCTCCTCCTCTCCATGACTATAACATCGGCCATGATTGAGGTTAACTGGAGAGATAACAGATCATGAAAAGAAAAAAACGAGTGGAACGAGCAGAGCTACACAGTCTGCTGACTCCCCTCGGTGCATTCAAGAAACGCCTGAAAACTCAGCTCTTCATCACCTCAACACTACTGTCTTGTTTATGGTATTTATTATGCACTTGTCTATTTCCAGTCATTTCTTACTTCAATAACATACATTATATATATATTGTGATTTAGTATCAGATCAGTCTTATCAGCCGCAGGGTCTAATCGATAACTGATTTCAGTATAGGGTGTGTCGTCCGGTAAAAGACTTCCGTGAAGACTGGTAAAGCCACTAAAGTGAGGAACGAGCAGCGATGAAATAAGGGACTTGGGGGACGTCCTGATTCCCTTAATTGATCGTTTGATCGATCAAAACACTTATTCCTGCTCTGAGGAGTGAGGAGCGACGATACACGAGAGCAATCTTTTACCAGCTGACACGCCCCCTTATTGGATATCAGTTATTGATTGGACACTGCTGCTGATCTGACTGATCTGATATGTCACAACATCACTGAGTGGAGACAGATTACAGATTAAATTTAAGTGTATCACTGCCAAATTTTATTAATTTTTTTTTTTTCTGATTCATCATCTAGTTAAAAATTGTGCATCTGTGTTAATTGCCAGTCTGATCAAAAAAACAAAAACAAAACATAAACAACTTTCTTCATTTATTAGAAAGTTTCTTCTTTTTTAACTTTTATTACGGATAAAATTAAAGTCAGGGAGAGACTGTCTGTCAGCAAGAAACACTTTTTAAACACGTTTATATTTCACATCATTTATTGTTATTTCCATTCAGTCACATGCGAGGCTGAAAATCCCTGAGCGTCGGGTTTGAAATGACTTATATAATTTCCATTTTCCCTGAAAAATGTAGCCTTAATAAATATTTTCCAGTGTTTAAAAAAACACCCTGATCATATTCTGGGTTGTTAAACAGGCTAAAGAGAGAACACTGCACCTTTATTAGGAAAGGACGTCTCGTTTCTCTAAAAACATGTTTCCTCTCTGCTAGCATCTCTAGTGGAAGGGACTAAGACGCAAGGAAAAGTGGCAAGTGAGGAAAATGTGGATGTAATTTATGGGACTTGGCAACATGATGTATGTGTGTCTGAGAGACCGTCAGACATTAAGAGTCGATCCCAGAGAGACAGAGTGATCTTGCCGGCTAATGCTAATTTAGCTTGTGGCGACTATAATTTCAGAGGACATTAGCTGACTAGTCGTGTTTAACATGTACAATATGAGCTGCTGACCAGCGACACTGTGTATGTCTATGGGAGTTGAGACAAAGTGAGATGAGTTAAATACCGTGTATATGACGCGCAGAGAACTTCTGTCAGCACGCGGCAGTTCACCGCTCAGGCCTCTGAAACAGCACGCGGCACGCGGCACTACATGTCGCGAAGCCGCCACATGAAAGTGACTGAATGACTGAGAAACAGCACGCGCCCGCAACCTGCAAAGCAAATTCACTGAGAACATTTTCAGCCTGTTAGTGATCCTGATCCTGATCCTCCAAGGTTGGAAATAACCAACTTCCGCTTCTGCTTCGACTGATTCTCAGCAGGCTGCATCTTTCACATGTTGCTGCCCTCTACAGACGAGGGTTAATAATGCTTCTAACCAAGTGTGCTCCCTTCAATTTATTTTTCTGTGTTGATTAAGAAATTCATGTCTTTGCATTCCTAAAAACTGCAATACAGCATTGTCTTCATGTATCTAGACCGTAAATCTGAAATGAACACAGCATTTCTAATTACGTTTGTTAGACTAGACCATTTTTACGGATGCAAGATGACAAATTGTAATGTCTCATTTGGTAGGTTGATATAAATGCAGGAAACAACAAGGCAGATAGATATACGATAGATTTAAATTGGTAGATTTAGATGTATTTTTAAATGTATTTTAGTATTGAGTCTGCCGGTCATCCAGCAGGTGGCAGCACACTGCTACATAAGAATGTTCTTTGACAGCATAAAACCACTAAATCCAGAGTTTTAAAGGCCTAATAATCCCTCCAGTTAGTCACTGCTCTCACAGTTAACACTGAACCATGTACTATAGTTTATATAGAGAGTTTATAGTTATATAGAGTGCAACAGAAGCCTAAAAGGACGGGTTCACAATTTTTCAATTTTTGTCAGGAGCCCAAATGAACATTGAAACATGCTTTTCTTGTTGTAATCATTCCTCCTGTTCATACTGACCATTAGAAGATCCCTTCATGATGCACTTACAATGTAAGTGATGGAGGACAAGATCCACAGTCCTCCTTCTGTGCAAAAATGGATTTAAAAGTTTATCCGAAGCTAATATGAAGCTTCAGTGTCCAAATGAGTCAAATCAAGAAGACATCTTTCAACATAAGCCTTTTTAGTAGAGTCCCTCTTTTTGTTACTATACTTCCACCGCAGCTCAACAGGGAAACACTGTCCGAGGAAACACAAAGAGGGAATTTGATGCTAAAAAGACTGTAAATGTGGCAGATATCCACTTGATATGACTAACTCAGACTGCTGAAGCCTCATCAACTTTTAAATGCATTGTTGCACTAAATGACTGTGTGGACACACTGTGGATTTTGGCCCCCATCACTTACATTAAAAGCACATTTTAAGGGGATCTTTTAATAGCCATTATGAACGGGAGGAAAACCTCTTTGACTGTTCATATGGTCACCTGACTGCTGTTTTGAGACACACTTGAAAAACTGTAAACCTTTAAGTTGGGCCTAATGGTGTTGTTAGTGGAAAGATTCAATAGATTCAAGATTCAAGAGAGCTTTATTGTCATTCACTGCATCTCCAAATAGGTGCTGTGTCATGCAGATACAATAAAAACAACAATATAAAAGCACCAATGTAAATCAGCGGTAAGAAGAAAGCCATGAAATTAAAGACAGTACCATTAAGATTAAAGTATCTGTATGAAAATATCAAAACTTAAGTATCAATATACTTGGTCTCCATGCAAATTGGTCTTTGAGTACTCAAATCAAGTCAATTTTATTTGTATAGCCCAATGTCACAAATCACAAATTTGCCTCAAAGGGCTTTACAGTCTGTGCAGCAATACATCATCCTGTCTCCTTAGACCCTCGATTTGTATAAGAAAAACTCCCTAAAAAGAGAGAGAGAAGGATAAAGGCATCATTCAAAGAGAAAGACATGAGGTGAGGTTGAACTCCTGCTGGATGGGGAACCAGATCCAAAACCTCAGGAAATGGCACCAACAGCCTGTGAAGCAGAACAAGTCCAGGATGGGTGCTGGTCCAGCAAGACATGCCTGAGAGACAAGAGGAGACAGGAGGAGAATAAAAAAAGAGAGAGAAACACAGCTTGGATGCTCATGTGCTTGTGGAACAAACAAACAGAGGGTTAGAGAAGCAATGATTATCAGAACAGTTGCAATAATCAATAATCTTGTCAGCAGGACAAGATTATTAGTAAATCCATTGAGCCAGAAACTGACCCACTGTGCAGTACAAGGTTATGAAGTGATCAATTAAAGGGTACTAATTGTAGGTTAAGGCAAAAAGTTAAAAGAGTTTTAAGTTAAGATTTAAAGGATTCAACAGAGTAGTTTTATATTGCACTCTGTACTTGTCCATGGGTGCATGCAGACAAGTGGCAGGTGACAGATATTCAAATACAACACTTTAGAATAGGCGAAAATAACACATTATACTGCATACAAAAAACTGCATGGCTTCTGCCCCAAACTGCATGGGATTAGCATAAAGTGGGCATGTCTGTAAAGGGGAAACTCATGGGGAACCATAGAAGCCATTTTCATTCACATATCTTGAGGTGAGAGGTCAAGGGGCCCCTCTGGCAATGCCAGATTTCCGTCGCCAAAATTTAGCCTAAATATAAAGCATTATTTAGCCCCTTTCCCAACAAGCTAGCATGACATGGCTCATTCCAATGGATGTCTTAGGTCATCTAGTTTCATATGATACCACTATCTTCACTAGCTTTAAAACTGAGCCTGCTACAGCCTCGTATACAGTCCTGCAGGTCTCAGAGTGTTTATAATTGAGAACATGCAGGTCCTCTACCATCCATCAGGGAGTGCTGCAGCACCGTCCGTACCCCTACTTCCCATGGCATTGCTTCCAGCTTCTGAAAAAATAACTGGAAACACTTAATGTCTCTCTTTTTTTTTTTAGCATTTATAAGCCGTATATGAACAGTTAATAAATGGTTTCTAACATACTGTAGTGTAGTTGTGGGCACCCATAAGTGGAGGCTGCTGTATAAACAGACAATGACTGACAACACAGCAAAACACAGTTGTAATAATGTAAAAATGTCGTCAAGTTATAATTCTTGACACATTCTGTTTATTAATAAACACTTTACATGTCATTATATCTACTAATAACTACATTATATTGTGTTATAAATATTTATTCATGTTTATTTACAGCTTATAAATGCCAAATAGGGAGACTTCATGGACTCACACTACGTGTTACTGATAGAAAATCTTGACAAATATACTAGCACCCACAATTTATAAAAAAGCCTACTATCCATCCAGTTGCACATTTTATTTTGAAGATATAAACATTTATATAAGTGCTACAATTGATGTATGCCCTTTAGTTGATCATTTTGACCACTTACTGCACATGGCAGTAACTTAACTTTTATAAAAACCTCTCGACTTTTCAGGTAAAGGTAGGACTGTAACACTCCGAGGGTCATCTGTGGAGGCTTTTTCAGGTCATTCCGATATTTCTCAATAACATGTTTGCTGTCACTCACTGTTTAGACAGGTGATGGTGGAGGGGAGGACATTTACTGCTGCAGCAATGATGTCCATCTGATACACAAGTACACGCACCCACCGTGACAGGAGACAAAGGTTAGATTAAACGTGTCACCCTCTTGATAGGAGAGCGCTTTATTGACCATGATTTCTGCCAACACTTTGACCTTTGTGATACTATGTGACAATGACAAATATGTTTTAAATTTAAAGGCTCATATTTATCAAGAAAAAAACATCTTAAAACATCTTGTACATGCACTGTAGAAGACTCTACCTGCTGGAGTTATATATTTATTGTTTTGGGATCTGTTAACACTCTACCCAAATGTGTAAGAGTCACTTGTCAACACATAATGACTCACATTGATTCAAACACACATTGAGGCCTGTTGCTTTCTGAACATGGTTTAAAATAAGCAGGTTTAGTCACATTAGAGTTAATTTTAGTTACTTCTGTTTTTTTAGCTTTATCTCGTGGTGACATTCAGTTACAGTTCTTTGTATAGCACACGTATTGCATCATTTCCTACTTGCACAAAACCACGTAGTATGTTGATGTCTTGTATACTAACTGCAAAAACAGTATACCATTAAGATAAGTAGCCTATATTGTATACATTGTGCTGTATACAGTTAGTATGTAGAATGAAATTGGAACACGGCGATGGTGTCAGCCATCAGCCGCTTCTTTAGAGAGGGGGCAGCGTGGGTGTAAGGGCTTTTTGTTGAAAAAAAGAACAAACAAAACTATTTAATACCTTTATTATTGAAGGGGGTGGCATACAATTATGCTGCTTTTCACACAAACTTGGAAGACATATTGTTATAAAAAATAGAATTATATTGCAATTAGATGTCTTAAAACCTTACTGTGTGTGTGCTCTTGTTTTTGCATGTCATGATGAATGTTCCTGTTTTTGCTCTGTAAAGTTGCAGAAACAGCAAACGTAGCAGCTAAGATTAACGACGGGAGAGGTCCAGGTATCATCGGATAATTCGTAATTCATTTGTAATTCAAAACCCCCAAAACTATAAATCTGTTATTTGTTTCAAAACAAAAAACAAAAAAACGTTTTTGGTGTCAGAATCAAATAACGAAAAACCAATCAAACCCGGCCCGTGTTTGGTTTTTGGCGATTTGTTTTATCGTTATTCCTTTTTGGATTGAATATCGAGCAGGTCTGCGAACATCAAGCCAATTCGTTTTTGCGTTTGAAACCAAAAACGGAAGTCACGTGATTTATTCCTTTTTTGTTTCTCAACAAAAATCCAGTAAACCAAATTCAAAAGACCGTGCAATTTTGGTTTAGAAATCAAGTATTTTTGTCAGTTTTGTACGATAGCAGAAGCGGCTACATTAGCCTACCCATGATCCGACCGTTGCTATGGTGAAGACGCCAGCGTGTGTGTAAACGGGATGAAGACGAGGTTATAAAACTGAACTTTACATTTCACATCCCTCATTTAAGCCCTACACTTTCACTTTCGTAATTTTCATCAAACTGGACTTTAGATTGTGCATTTTATTCAACCTCCACTGTTACATAATGTAATTATTTATTAATTATTTATGTTTAATTTATTCTCTTATCACCTTCATATAATTCATACACTTTGTTTCTTTGTCCATAGCACACATTATTTTCTTAACAGTTCAATGTACAGTAAAGTACGTTGATCCCGATCATAACCAATAATTGTTATACTGACTATATGTTAAGGCTGTCGCTGGCGTCTTCACCATAGCAACGGTCGCTGAGGATCGTGGGTAGGCTAATGTAGCCGCTTCTGCTATCGTAGAAAACTGACAAAAATACTTGATTTCTAAACCAAAATTGCACAGTCTTTTGAATTTGGTTTTCTGGATTTTTCTGGGAAACAAAAAGGGAATATATCACGTGATTTTGTTTTTCGTTTTTGATTTAAAATGAAAAAAGGAAAAATCATGTGACTTCCGTTTTTGGTTCCAAACGCAAAAACGAATTGGCTTGATGTCCGCAGACCTGTTTGATATTCAATCCAAAAAGGAATAACGATAAAAGAAATCGGTAAAAACCAAAAACGGGCTGGGTTTGATTGTTTTTCGTCATTTGATTCACCAAAAACATTTTTTTGTTTTTTGTTTTGAAACAAATAACATATTTATGGTTTTTGGGGTTTTGAATTACAAATGAATTACGAATTATCTGATGATACCTGGACTGAGAGGCCAGTACATGCATTAGAGGAAGTTAGGAGGGAATAAAGGTCAGAGACAGGTCAGAAGGATGTCCACGTTATCTGTGGAATATGTCTGTAAACATTAGGAGAAAGATGAGACGCCCATTTGTAAGGTACATAAACCAATTGTGAATGTTCTGAGACGAGCCTTTTCTCTGTAACCCCGTTTGTGTGTTGCACTGTGAAACGCTCCTTCTTGTACAAGAAAATAAATTCAACTTAAACTTTGATACTTCGGATCCAGTCTCCATTATTTAAAGGTCATTGAGAAGAAATTCTTTTCACAAATATTCTATAGAGTGACAAATACAGAAATGGTGTTAAAAGTTAACAACTCCACAAAGTCCTCCTTTTTGAGTCCAATTCATCATCTTCTAAGTAGGAAAAAAAGGTTCTATACTTTGTAAAACTGAGGTGGCTTATCCTTAATATTCTTTAATATCAGACTTTGGCCCAACAAACAATATTTAATGGGAACAGTTAAGCATAGGTTTGGGATTTTCACAGGATTTATGGACAGGACGTAAAATACCACCAGACTTATCCTATAAGCCATACATCCATTTGATTCTATATGAATGACCACTTGTGTGTGTTTGAGGTTGTACTGTGTTCTTATAATAAGTGAATGTATGGTTACATTGTAACCTTGGTTCTCTGAGCGAAGAGACTATCTCTCCAGCTTCAGGCCGCTTGGAGACACATTAATTCAAACTATCAGTGATTACACGCCAGCACAGTTGCTTTATAGATAAACCATAGGGCATAACCCTACATGACCCAAGTCAGTGTGTCTTAAAGAAATATCCACGTACCTTGACAGCAGGGGGATCATTCCCTGTAAATATAGAATATATAAAGTAGTGGAGAGATAGTCTCAAAACGATAGAGAACACACATACAGGCACGTACACAATATAAATGTTACAATACTTGTATTGTGGTACATGAATTTCCTGAAGGCATACGTTTATCATTACATGGAAAGTCCCAACCTTACCCTGACCCAACATAACCATAATATTAAACCAAAAACAAAGTCAAACAATGATTAGACTTGTAGAAACTGGTTTTTGAGTCTGCACATTCTGAAAAACATTATTACTCACACGTGTCTGAGCAGACATCAGCTGAGGTGGCCTTGACTTGACTACTTGTGTTGTTGTAATCAGCAACACACGTCATCTCTCACTTCTGTCTTCTGACAACTTTGAATCTCAATTTATTATTCATGACAACCTCAGGTCATTCTGTTAAAGAGGTACTGCACACTTAAACATGTTTGAGCTGTAAACTAAAGTATATGACTGTACTATCTGATTTTTTTTGCTGGTCAAATTTTCTGCACATAGCTGCACTATGCACTCAGCGCACAGACCAGCCACAGCAACACTGACACAACATGCTGCTGGTGTGGAGGTTGTTTAGCGTGGTTGAAGAAGACACAAAGCTCACAATTTGTAATACTTGTAAATCCAAAAATCAAAAAAAAAAAAATCTTATCTAATTCTTATAAACAAAGAAAATCACTATCAGCAAAAATCAGAGTCGTTAGGTCAGACTTGGAAATTGGAAATCAGAATCGGCCAAGAAAATTGCAATGAGTGCATCATTAATATTGTATATATATATTATATGAAATGGTGACAGCTTTGTCATTTTTTTTGTTTAATGTAGACAGTTTTTATTTGTATGACAGCTCTTTGACCGTGCTAGAGTGGAGCACTGGAGCCCAGCGACTCAAACTCAGCCTTGATGACTCGGACTAGGACTCGGACTCTTCTTGGGTGATTCAGGCTTGGACTCGGACTTGAACGCTGGAGACTCAAGACTTGACTCAGACGTGAGACTTGGTAACTGCTCGTCCTCATTTTCGAACGTATGCTGATCGAGACAGTTTTAGCTTGAGGAGCAACAACAAACAACAGAAACCCCAGAAATCCCAGTGTCTGTTCCTGCAGTTATCAGCTGGTAAAATCTTGTTTTAAAATGTTAAATTGCGGTGTAACTGGAGCGCCACCTTTACTAAACCTGTCCACAGCTGCTCCACAGTGGACAGGTTTAGTAATTGTAGAGCTGAATTATCTGAATCTTAATCTCAATTCATCTTAATCTTAACTAATCTGAATTAATTTGGAGTTTAAATATGATACTGAAATTAACAAAATAATTAATATGTAAGTATAACAAACTCAATGTAAAATTTGCACTCTGTGCACCATATTATCATCATCATGGCTGCCAATTTATTTAAGAGGTTCGTAGAGTTTATGATTTTTATTGGCATATTTTGGTGCAGCAACTTCTACATTTCAGTAGTTGTTGGAAACTTGTCTCACTCTGACAGCTGCCTCTGTGTCTCTCTGCAGGTCTCTGTCCACTGTAACATCACCTACTGTAGGCTAGAATATTCTCCTCTAATATCTCTGTGACTGTCACATGACCACCTCTCATCCCAGAGTGCTTTGCTTTAGAAAGACATTTTTAGCATCTAACTTCACGTCAAATCATTCCCTCTTTATTTCTGTCATAGCGCAGAGCTGCTCTGATGACATGTTTTAGCTGGATTCAAATTTTCTAATTGTTTCAGGTCTCCTACTGTCACTCCTAAATTTGTTCTGTGGTCTTCTGATTTCTGAAAGCAGGACTTATAGAAATAAAATATATTAAACTGAGGGTACAATGCATGCTATTGTACCCGAGTAGAACCAGGCCTGTCTGCGTCATTGTTTTCAAAAGTCTCAGTTTCCACCTGTCCAGACTAAAACACAATCCTGCACAGTGTTTTTACTCTTTGGTAATTTATGTGAATGAAACTCACCCACAAATAGAGCGGAACATGGAGCCTTATATGGCAATTTTAGGGGCGTGGGTTATGCTAAGGATCACATCTCACGAACATGCACATCCTCATGAATAAGCGGCATTCATCAGGCTGACACCAGCGGTTTATGACAAGTTCAGGCAGTTGAGAGAGTTTGTTGAATCCCACGTAGGATTTTTTTAAATTTATTTTCCTCTTATTACTTTGACAAGAACAAATATAAGGGAAAAATAAGAAAACATCCAAGCATGGGGCCCACTGTAAGCTTATTCTTATGTACTTCCCAGCATGCATTGTATTAAGATTAACATTTTCTTTTGCTATGAACAAAGTTGCCTATTTTTATACATGTATCTCAGAGGAGTCAGATGGTCTTATCTCTGATCAACAGTAAAACAATGCAAACCACCGATGAAGATAGATATCCACTTTTAGACAGTTCCATCACCCTCACTATGTAAGGCACTAAATTAAGGAACATCTAATCTGATATGGATGATAGTGTTAGTATTATGGCAAAAGTTACCATTAGGGTCAAGGCTTTACACACTAAATGAAATTGACTGAAGAATTTGTATTGAATTAGAATTATTGCTGAAATAGTGTCAGACTGATATAATCATTTAAACGGCTTCACCAAATCACTCTATTTTTTATTTCTATCATTATTATAGTGACTAATTGATGACTACTCCATCTGTCTTTGGGTGCAGATTTGTGGTGATGTGTGTTCATGTTGTGACGCTCTGAACTATCCCGACATTTCCTGAAGAAAAGCTTTCCGTTGGTTGAGCTGTCAAAGATTAACTGTGATTGGCTCAGCTGTTTCAGAGCTATGAGAGAAGTGATGTGACTGGCTGTATTTATTTATTAATCACCACTCCTGCTGATCTATATTCACCTTCACATTTTAATCACTTTTTAAGATTCTAAGTTGGATAAACTCAAATCATAGACTTAAAAATAATAATAATAATAATAATAATAACCCTAACTCAACATTTTATTTACGTTATAAATTTTGAGTTTTCTCAATTTTCTTTTTTACAGTGGAGATGGAAAGATTGCTATATCTGTGTTTAGCCTAGCTTAGCACAGAAGCTGGCAGCAAGGTGAAATTGCTCGCTTAGCTGATAAAAAAAAGACACCATCTAACTTTAAAGCAGTTGTATTTACAGCACATGCTGTGTCTTGTGTATTTAATGTGTATGATTTAAAAAAAATAAGAGACATTGTGGTTGTGGCTTAGTGGTTGCCAGGTTTCCACGCTGGTCAAAAGTCAGATGATACTTTGATTTTGCAAATTAGCTTTCTAGCTACATATGAATAAAAGGCTTTGGAATGCGTGTATTTTCATGAGCATAGAAGTTTATTCTTGCTTTAGGGATCAGAATGTGACACAAAGTAATCTCTACTAACTAACTTTTTCATAGCATGAGATTCAACTGCATGAGTGGAGTATTTGTGTTTGGTTATGACTGTTTGGTTATGAAGATGCTGTTTAAAATGGAGAAAAAGCTTGCGAGTGGACCTTGAGTTGACGTTACACACAAACACAGAAACATTTTCAAAAATGCCCTTCCTCATATTTAATCCAAACCCACGCCACCATTTTCTATCTGATTACAATAAATAATGCATTTTTTTAAAAATTTCCCAACACATAGCTTCAGTATTTGACCCTAAATATCAGCATTGTTTGGAGCCCATTAGAGAACAAGTCATATGAGAATCTGTCTGCAAGGATAGCTAAAGTGACGCAACAGATTGATAAACAGCTCAGCAAAATGTGAGCGGATATTGTTTAGTTAAGAACTTTTCTATTCTAATTTTGTAAAGATGTTTTTTAGGTAATGTAAAATGAAAGCATATAATCAATTAATTAATGGCGTCAGAAAAATGATGAAAATACTATAAAATTTTATATGCTGTACATAATGGACACCATTGCATTTTAGCAATTGTACAAATGCTGGAGGCCAAATACATCCATCCCTGACCTGTTATCACATATAAAGTCTGTGGCATATATCTACTTGGTAAGACAGACTGTTGAAGCCTCATTAAACTTCAGATAAACTTTTGCACAAGATGACTGTGTGGACACACTGTGGATTTTGTCCCCCATTGGTTACACTGAAAGCACATTGGAAGGGGATCTTTTAATAGCCAGTATGAACAGGAGAAATGATTACAGCGAGGAAAAACCTCTTTCATTGTTCATATGGACACTTGACTGTTTTAAGACACATTTGAAAAATTGTGAACGTAACCTTTAATCCTAAATATTTTTCCCTTTGCAGTGTATTACTTACAGTTTATTACAAATTGGTAAATTAATAGGTATATTAGAGGTTATCAGTCTGTGAGCATGAATAATAATAATAATATTAATAATGCACTTTACTTACATGCACCCTTCATCTATAGGATGCAAGTTAAACACAACATAATATTGCATTCCATCTGTTTAAAATATTACAGATTACAAGTTGCAAACAATTTAAAATACAATAACGGTAAGATTCAATAAAATAGGCAAGTCAACAAAAAACAATTAAATATGAGATGACAAGATAAGTCTTGAGATGTTTCCTGAAGGAATTCAGGGTACGTGTCATGACTGACTTCAAAGTGTGTGATTGATCAACACATAAAACACAGGTACAGGCTGCACCTGAGCTTTTTTTTTTTTTTTTTAGAGAAAATGAGTTTGACAAAATACAAAAAGTCACGGTTACCAGGTTTGACAGTTCAAAATGAAGCAACCATACAAAGAATATTTGTGTATTTACTGTATATGTATTTCCTCTGGATCATAACACTATACTGTTTTTCCCCATCTTCTCCATCACAGAGAGGTCTCATAAATATATTTGTTGTCACCTGGATGCTGTTAAAAAAAATCCAGAGTACGTGATAATGAGGAAAAGAATTTCAGCACTATGAGTAAAAAGGTCATCAGGGGCAGTCTGTTGTACCTGTGACCACACCCATCTGTGTGTACTGCAGCATTGCGTAAAGCATTGTGAACACGACACTGCACAGGGTGTGAATATAGCCTGCAGCAGGCAGTAATGGAGGTTACACCACAAACAGGATTTTCAACCTGTGTTAAGTTATTTATTTGTGCCCTACTTCGAAAGCAGAAAAAAACATCATACCCCCCTCTCTCCTGTAAGCCAAGTGGACTTTTATTGACCATTAACAATACTGGAGAAATAAGTAAAAGCATATGCAAAAGCAATAATATGTTAAACTTTAGTCAAGATAAGGTTCTCCCAAAGGATAGACTTTGTATATTTTTTTTCTTTTGAGTGTTGACTGAAGTGTTTGCTTGATGAACATCAGTGCCCCACAGTGTTTAGCTATATTTCTCTTCAGAAAAAAAGAAAAGTCATACACGGTACTGTGTAAATGTTTTAGGCTGTAAAGGTAAAGTTAGGATGCTTTCAAAAATGATGTTATGAATAGTTTTTATTTATCAATTATCTTCATACAAAGTGCAGTAAACAGAAGAAACTTAAAGTAAATCAGTATCTGCTGTGAGCAGCTTTGTCTTTAAAACAGCAGCACTTCTCCTCGGTACACCTGCACATAGTTTTTCAGGTACTTGGCAGGTTGGTTGTTCCTGCGTCTTGGAGAAGTTCTTCTGTGGATTTCGGCGTCTCAGCTGCTTCTGTCTCTTCATGTAATTCCAGACTGACTCCATGATGTTGCGATCAGGACTCTGTGCTGGCGATACCATCTGTTGCAGGACTCCTTGTACTTCTTGTTGATGAAGATAGTTCTGTTCTGTTTGGGCTTGTTGTCATTTTGCAGAATAAATTTGTCCCATCAATCAGATGCCTCCTTGATTGTGTTGCATTATGGATAAGAATCTGTGTTGCATGTTTGTGTGCACACCAGTGTCGGCCATGAAATGTCTGTGCAATGTTGTACAATGTTCAAGATGTACCCATGTAAACATTAACACTTCTTTGTTTAGTTTAGTTTTTAATTAGCTAGTAGTTAAAAGTACATTGTCCTAAATAAGACTTTTAATTTGACAATAAATAAATAAATAAATAGATAAAATAAATAAATTTCGATTCAAGGTCCACTTACTAGATTTTGTCTGGAGATTTTGGTCACATCTCATATCTGCCCACCTGTTATCATGTGACCAAAGTTACATACGTACATACTGAAGATAGCCCTTTTTAGTGTTTCAAAATAAGAGCTGAAATGATCTGAAAGATTTCTCTCTTCAAATTGTACCTTATAGATAAAAATATGTATTATTAATATCATATATTGTAATAAGTTGTGTTTCCTGAACTGGAGGAGCCAATGGGGAGCAAAGATTTGAGTGCAAAATGTAAAATACAATGCATGTGTGTGTATGTGTGTGTGTGTGTGTGTGTGTGTGTGTGTGTGTGTGTGTGTGTGTGTGTGTGTATGTCGAAATTCTTAGAAGAGAAAGCTTTTCTTCTGTATTGGCACTGATTTCAACAAATAGAAACATCAGAACACAGCACACAGACAGTTGTACAAACGTATTGATTTATTATCTGTTTGCACAGCACATACACGTCAACACCCGCACGTGGGTTGCACTTCTGTTTGGTGAAGAACCACAGGGGAGGGAACCACATCCCCTCCACTCACAGAACAAGTAAAACTAGTCACGTGGAAGGTGAAGACATGTAAATATTGATGCGGAGTTGGGTTTTCATGTGAAAACAGTAATATCAATAACTGGATGACCTTCCACAAGTTCTTAAAGTGAAGGTCCATATCCATCTGCTGTGTGTGATTATTATGTAATTCACAGTATGAGAGTCAAGAGTGTTAACAGTCTTTTCAATAACTTCATTAGAGTAAAGCCAGCTATCCTGCTGCAGCAGAAATATCACATGGACTTGTGCAAAAGAGCATTCCTTCATTTTTTTAATAGATCTGTATTAAGAATGGTATCTTCTTATAAAGTTGTAGTTCTGTGCGCACTATCCTGCAGTATGCAAATGCACTTCACACCATTAAACCAGCCACAATGTATCTTATTGTGAAGCAGCTTATCTAGTAATAATGATACTGAGAAGGCAGATGTACGCTGATATAAGGGTCGGCACTGGCCAACAATCAGACACGTCTCCAGTGAAATGTTAACTGACAACATTGTATGAGAGGGAGGCAGCCAGAGAGAGCAAACTCCAAGGTCTACTATTACATGATGAATTCAAATGATAGTGATTACAGAAATACATCCATTGATTAAAAAAAGAGCTTAGTCATGTTAACCTCAGCATTTATAATTCACAAAATTGATGAGCTGAAGTGAAATGACAGTGTACCAAAAAGAGCATAACAGATGAGCTTATGGATTTACAGAGTTTTCAATATGCTGTGTAGGAAGTACAGAGACAGAAAATAGGGCTGGACTAATGATCTCAGTATTTCTGAAATACTGGCTATGGCCCTGTCTGAATCAATCACAGTGAGGACTGTTTTTATTAAAAATATAATTAAAAGACATATTTACTGATATAGTGAAATGTATTTAAATCAATCAGGTCCATACTCAACTGAAAAACAGTTGGCAGTAATGTAACGACAAGATTATTTGTAAAGGGCCCAATTATGCAATAAACTATTTCATGTTAAATAACATAAATTTGTATGGTTCTAGGTCTGTCTTTCCACAGGAATTGAAGATGCTACTCTGCACTTTTACTCTGAAATGCCGTATGACTGGTCCAACAGAGACAGAAGTGTTCGGCACAACACTATTAGAAATACATTGAAGACAAATGTCAACCACATGTGCAGAATACATATTCTCAAGCAGCAAATTAAAGCATAATAAGCAACGAAAAATATACAGTTCAGTCTATTTACATAGCAAGGCTTCAACATGAACATTGTTAAATATACACTATGTACAATATGTACAACAGTCACTCTGCAGGACAAACACAGAGCCTAGAAGTCTGATTTCAGTTTGTACCTGAAATCTACATCATATGTTGGCTGGAGGATTCCCAGGCCAGCACGGGACTGGTCAAGAGGTGGAACTTTGATGGCAGGTTCCAGTAGTTCCATGTCAAAGTACGCCAGCACCAGAGTGAGGAACTGCTTGATCTCATAGATGGCGAAAAATCTGCCGGGGCATTTAGTGACCCCAGAGCCAAACGGCATGTAGAAGTAGCGCAGACGGCGGCCACTGCGGTGGAAGGTGGTTTTCTCCTGACCCTTGTCATCCAGGAACCGGTCAAATTTATACTCCTGTGGTGAAGAGGAGGGGAGGGGGGGGAGGGGGGGATTATTAATGATTGCTCTACCTTAATTGGTATTCTTTGACTTTTTTTTGTTAATGCTATTACTGTATTATTCTTTAACTTATCATGCTTCTTACATAGGGGTCCTCATAGATCTCTGGATCGTAGTGCAGCATGGGTGGATACAGGGCAATGACATCATCCTTCCTTATACGGTAAGCTTCCTGGTTATCAAGGTGAAGCAAAAAGTCCTCCTTGGCAATACGCACGTTCATGGAAGCGCTGGAAAGCCTCATTGCTTCCTTTATGATACTGTCTGTAATGAGAGAGGACAAAAATTAAGAAATCAGGTTAAAAATAATTATTGTTTACATTTAAAATCAAACATTTATACCTGCACATCAAGTGAAAAATTCAGTGCATAAACGACTGTGGCTTGTTGTATGTCTAAGCTAAATTTAGCATTTACTTATTGTAGGAGTAACTTCAATTTTCCACTAATCTTACCCAAAACAGGCATGTTGTCCAGCTGATCTCTGGTCAGGTTGAGTCTGGGGTCACTGGGGTCAACTGTCAGGCCTGAGTCCTCCAGAACTTTCTGCACCTCCTCACGAGCTGCTTTCATAGCATCTGGACTCCTGAAAACAGATACAGGAGTCTCTCAGTTTCTTAGTCATGTTACTGTCACTGATACTGATACATGATAACATATCTTGTAATGGGCAATTTCATTGCATTATCTCTGTTTGTCCAGTTTCCTGTGGTGGAGTTTACTTGATCGATTGTAACTGTGACACTTGGTGCAGATGTAGAATGAAAATCATACGAATGTCCACTTTCTGACTGCACTGTTGATGTTTATACATTTAAAATTGGTTGTAACACCTGAATAAAATGATATAAAATCATGGCACACCAGCCTAGCATAGTTCCACTCTACCTTCCCATATGCGCTACACTCACACAAAGAAGATGCAGCTGAGATGCCTTCATGTTCAGACTTGTTACAAAACCATAATACAACTCTGCTGATCTGCTCCACATTGCACACAAGACTACTTTCTATCCCAACAATCTTCTATCTACCTCAGCTGCATGGGGAGAAAGGCGTAAGAGATCCACAATCAACTGTCTGAAACTGATAAATATTTAGTAGTATGATGCAACAATTCTGGCTGCACAGTACAAAGGGTAAGGGCTGATGGATAAGATTTAGACAAGGTGTGCCAAGGATATTTCTTCAATATTTTGGTGGATTTGTTTCCTAAGTTATGCTTCTACAGCTGTTGTCCCATTAGCACTAGTCTCTACTGTAGAGTAACTTGCTGTACATTGCTCTGAGTTGAGTTATTCTGAGTGGTTTGATAGAAAAGCAATGTTAGCTAGGTATCTAGCTGGCTAAATAGCCGGCTAATTTGGCAAAGCAACTCATGTTGACCTTACATGGTACTGCTGGCCAAACTAAGCTGATTGTTGGTGTGCACATCATGTTTAGCTACAGCGGCTAGTCTGTAGGCATGTCTACAAAACTATAATTTGTATAAGTATAATTTATATGACTAATTTTCAGCCAGTAACATTAGCTACCCTAGCCAAAGGCCAAGAGCTGTGTTCTCAAGGTTTTAATTTATGACACCTGACAACTGACACGAGCTTGGCTCAATTTGTGATTTGTTAACATTGTGCTGGCAATCAGACAGTAAAGCACTGTTAGAGACTGCAAATGTTTTCTTTTGTTATTGTTTCCCTCATTACTGAATTTTCTCAGCTGTCCTTGCAACTGTTAAGGTCTTCCAAACATCAAAAGCTTCTCTTTTGCAGTGATCAATTATGAGTAGCTAAAAGCTGTAAACCTGTCTGCCTTTAGTTTTACAAGTTCTTGATTTACCCCAGATTACATGGCAAATTATCAAATTACCTGTATGTTCAATGTGTGCAGCAGATGAACTGAGTCAACTGACTGTTAGATCCCAGCCACAGTCAGAGTTGAAGTTTACAATCCCATTCCCTGCCTGTTTAACTGGCTAAATCATAGTCACAGATCACATAGGAATGAACCAGATACCATAGTTCAGACATCTATTGTGGCTACCTTCTGCTTCATATCTTGAGAGGCCACACAGTAAATAAAAAGCAAACTATAAGCATACCTGATCATATAAAAAAGACTCCAGAAGGTAGCCGGCAGGGTGTTAGCCTGTGAAGCCCAGAGCAGTGCGACGTGGGTCCTGGCCTTGCTCACGTCATTGAAGGTAGATAAGGAATCATTCAGGATTATCCTCATTGAGATTAGATCAGACACATTCTCCCTCTTGGACAGATTTTCAGCATTCATGGTCTTTGCTAGGTTCTAGATAGGTACAAAAAACATTCATATACATGGGTTTCTCTTTTTCATGTCCCTGTGTTAAGCAAAGCTACCACCACAGGGGGTTTATTTTGTCATTTCATCTCGTGATACGAGTGTGTGTGTAGGAGAAGCCCGCTAACCTCTCTTGCACTGTAGGCGCTCTTGAAGACATGAATGGGAAGGCCAGCCACCAACGCTGGGAAGATCTTATCAAACTCCTTGAAGTTCTCCAAAGCATTGAGCACCAAGGCTTTCTGAGCTGCCTGCCGAGCGTGACATTTATCCTCGCCAAACTCCTTACCAAACAGTGTCAGGTAGCCAGACTCAAACATCACCTGGAGGACAACACAATAGATGGAAGAAAGTCAGGTCTGTTGAAAATGTTTCTTTGGAATCGAAATCCAAATGATGTAGGCTATAGAGATACACACAGAGTACACAATGCTCAAACTTACATACATACACTAAATCTTCCCACAATCTAATACAGACATGGTGTCAACTATCCACTGCAGGACCCAGATAACAAACTACCCCTTTTATTTCCTGACCTTGTAGCAGAAAGCAAAGATTCCTTCCACTTCCCAGTGGTCCTTGCTGGGGCTGAGCGTGTCCGACCTTAGCATGACGTCCTGGAGGTGCCCCATCATGGTCTCTATCAGGGAGGGCAGTGCCTCACCCTGCAGGGTCTTCAGAAAGGTCTGGTGGAGATTTTCTGTGGTGTGGCCATGGCGAGGATCGAAGCTATCATGGCCAAATGCCTAGTGGGGGAATAAAGGAAGGGTTAGGACATCCAAGAATTCACTGATGACACACTAAAGCGCTGTGTGAAACAAGAGATATAACTAAACACATTACATGAATGATAAAACACAAATCAAATAAATTCACCTTAACAGATGTAGCAAAATGGAACTTTCTCCAGTCCAGGTGTCTGCCCTGTCTGATGACTGAGTGGTAAGAGAAGGGGTCACACAGGAAGTGGATGTACTGGCCTGCAATCTTGCAGGTGAAAATGTGGCCATACTTCTTCTGCCGGCTGCGGAGGAACTGGAGAGGGTTGGCCCCGAACTGCAGAGCACAACCCAGATAGGGGATGAAGCCACTTTCAACTGCAGGCTCACCAGGCTGCCTGTGGACATTAATGGAGGGGATAGGAGGAAATACAAAGTCAAAACCAATGGCCTGTGATGGAAGGTCAACATGTTTTCTATAACAGGGCTTAGTGGGTTGTTTCGACAGGGGTTGGTATTCACAATTACTGTATATTTAATCAAAAATAATAACTCTTGGTGTGCCCTGGTAACTGGAACAACAACAAACCATTCGACTCCAGCTTGGGACCTTTGTTGCATGTCATAACTCACTCTTTCCCCTTGCTTCCTGTCTGCTTCTCCACTATTATCTCTCCATTAAAGACCAAAAATGCCCCAAAAACACATATTCATAGGAACAATAGCTACCTCACAGAAGCTTTTACCTTTTTTCACTTCCCAGTGTAATTCAACAATGTGCATTTTTCATGAAACCACAAAAATATTCTTGTTTGTAAATAATTCAGGTAAATAGATTTTAAAGTTTTAAAACCAATTTTTTAAAATTAGTTTTATTATAATCATTAGTTTTAGCAAAGATGTGAGATTTATTTGTATTTATACATTTTATCTGAAAACCTAGAAATGACCAAATATTGACATATGGATACATGGTGGTTGGTGTTTAATTGGTTTTTATGTGCAATGTCACTCTTAACTTTGCTTCTTAACTTTTGATACTTAACATTTACTACTTTGTACTAATTATTTTTACTCTCTTTTTTTGTTTGTCTGTTTTTATGAAGGACTTTTTAACACTGTTTTAAAAAGTGCTATACAAATAAATGGTATTATTATTAGTACATGGTTTTCTCAAGAGAGTGATGCCTTGTTATTCTAAAGAGCAAACTGGGGTTTACTAAATGACTGTGAAGTAAGATTGGGGCACCCTGGTAGCATTGGATTTAAGGTTGCTGACCATGTAATCATAACATCCAGGGTTCAATTCCAGTGTAGGATCTTTGTTGCATGTCATTCCCCATCTCTTGACACTCATTTTTGGTTGCATCTCAAGGCATAAAATGCCAAAAAATACCAACAACCACAAAATAGATATAAGAATAATATTTTAAAACACACATTCCTAACAAAGAAAACCAGGATACATCTTTTTTTTTCTAATGACAAAAGTTGATGATACCCATATTCATTAAAACTCATTCAGTCCTTATCAATGGGCTCTGAAGTTTCCATGTTCCTCCCAACAACCATAACATTTCCAAAACATTGCAAACCAGTTACAGTTGTTATTATAGTTACATACCAGACCGGTATAACACACTTGTAAACCAGATAATTCTTCATAGCATATACATTTATATTAGAAACTTCTAATTGTGTTAATCCAACTAAGAAGTATCATCATCATTTAAAAAAAAAGAAGTCAGTTAAATCTTCATTCTGAATACACATGGTCAGCAAGTCCTGACAAAAGGTTTGACAACAGCAGCTAACACT
This sequence comes from Thunnus thynnus, assembly GCF_963924715.1. Taxonomy (NCBI): domain Eukaryota; kingdom Metazoa; phylum Chordata; class Actinopteri; order Scombriformes; family Scombridae; genus Thunnus; species Thunnus thynnus. The sequence goes on from NC_089528.1 coordinate 2,464,660, forward strand.
GACAGCACACTGGTAACAATGTTTGTCAATCAACAGCATACCAAACAAATTGTGTCATCTTTACAAAAGCTTTTGTTTGTTCAGTACACGCTGCATGCATATTTCTGTCATTGTGGAGTAGTTACATAATTAGCCACATGCATCATACATAGTGTTATTGTTTTCCTGGAAAAAAACTACGTCAGGGCTCAATTTAATGTGCATCAGGAGTTTTTTATTATTGTTTAATGTTATAGACATGCAGTGAAGGTAAAACACAGCTGCTTAAAAAAGAAATGCTGCACACAGTACAATTCTGTTTACAGATGAACTCTATAGTCTTACCTGCGTCGTGTCCCCACAGCGAGCCACAGAAGGCAGCAGAATCCAACCAGCACTGCCCAAATCAGAGCGATGCTTATTATCATGGTGATGATGATGTTGATAATGGTGATGAGAGGAAGATCCAACACAGCAGGAGGCTCGCTAACACTGATCTGAGGCTCCACACAGATCACACTGACAGGCCTGTGATTAACTAACAGTTACCTGTCTCATAAAAATCAGTCTAAAGAATAAAAGATGTCTCAAAGATGCTGTTTCAGATTCCTAGAGTTTTCCAACCCAGACATAGTAAATGCAAAGTGACACTATCTGTTGCTGCAAAATGTGCAAGCAACCTGTGACTGTGAGCAGTGTTTAAGCCAGTGTGATGACATGTAGCGCGTGGCAGGTTTTTATAGCTACTTCAGCCAAGGGTTGGAGTGATGTCACTGCACTGGAGAGACAAGCTGCAAGGGAGAAAAGCGTCTTTCTTTTTTTTCATGATTTGTTGTGCAACAAAAGAGTCATAAATTAACCCATCTGCAATGACGTTGTTTCAGATAACTGCTTGGTTTTTTTGGAAGAAAAGGGAAGGTGATGATTTAGATCTGTGGTCAACATTTGTACGTTGATGATAATTTCTACATATTCTGGTGGTGATTTACAACCTGCAACTATGGTTGTGAAAACTGAGCAGGAAAGGAAAAAATTCAGATCATTTCTCATGAAAAAATAAAATAAAAAAAATCATGTGTGTAAATTTGCATAAACATAAATAGAATAGTCTTTAAGTGTTATAGAAAGCATTGTTTTGATTCCAGACACTCTTTCAAATCATTTCATTTCAAGTCATTTTGTCACAGAACAAACAAATTAAAGGGTGTCCTCTTGTGAATTTCATTTGAAATCCACGAGAGAAGTCTAATCTGATCTAGCCTGTAATTTCACAGGGATTTCTCTAGGAAACAGAATTCCAAGCGATGTGTATGTATGTGTGTATGTGAGTGTGTGTGTGTGTGTGTATGTGTGTGTGTGTGTGTGTGCATGTGATGGCCTTGACTGGAGTCCATGGACAGTGTTACCTGAAGGACTGCACAGTGATAGTGCATCTGGGTTGGTAAATACATTCAAGGTCTTTGCTTTGCTCCTGTTTTCTGTGTGTTTGTGTTTGTGTGTATGTGTGTATGGAGGCATGAGCAAGAGCAGGAATGTACATTGCTAGCACCGTTCTTACACCGTGTGTAAGTGTGACCTGTTAAGACTTGCAGTTGTGCCAGGGGAGATGAAATCTAGTTCATCTAGAATGAGAGCATTAAACGATAGAACAATACAACGATAACACATTACATTACGGCATTATCATCATAGGCAAATTTTGATAGATGTCAGAAGGCTGGTGGGGGAATGAGAGTGGTAATAAATTAACCACTTGGGGCTCTATCGATTCTATGATCACAAAGAAGTGGAAGCTACAAAAATTGCTGCTTGCTCTCACTTCTGCTCTTCACTTCTTCTTCTCTTCTCTCTCTCATTTCCGCATTTTCTGCTGATATTCTTGTTTTTCTTCTGTTAGAAAAACTATGAACAGCAGCTCCTGGATAGTTATACATGACTGGGACAGCAATTTTTTTGTAGATATAGTAGGCCTGGGCCTAGCAACAGCACAAGCCTGTACTGCAGTGACTGGAAACGTGGCACTTCACTAAAGCTGATTAGCAGCAGGATAGCCCTCTTCTCCACAAATGACTACCACAAACTTCTAAAGAAGTTTAAGATTGCAGTGCTGGAAACCAAACTTCACTGGTTAGAAGTTAACATGGAAGTGAATGGACTATGTGGTAACGACACCACTTTACCATGGATTCAAAACAGTGGACAAGATTATGCTAACACACAGTTTAGCACCAACAAGACTACCAAAAAACAGGAGGGCTATGTACTGGGTGATAAATATGCAAGTGGTAGTCCTCCCTGGAAGTCTCTTGGAGCAAAGCTTAAGAGTTAATCATTTCCCTGGGAAATGTGAGGACAAGTAACAGGCAGAGCACAGCACCCTGAAATTTGTGATGTGACTGGCTGGCCTATATTGTCATCCAGGCAGAGCACCTCCTCAACCCCTGTTCTTAGTAGGACACAGCCATGGACATCTGCAAAAGGGAGAGCTAGCAACAAACCTCCCCATTAACCAAAAAGTGTGCAATTGGAGAAATGATTTGCTCCACTTTTGCAGGACCCTGGATTTCCCTCTGATGACCTGGATAACCTCTCATCTTCACACAGCAGGGTAAGAACTGAGCTTGTGACTTACATCATCTTGTAATGCACCTGGACACATCATCAGTAATGTTACCTGGGGTCACTGGGTGTTTCGGGTCTTTCAACAATCAGACACCCTAACCCCGGCGACCCAGTGGGGGTTGATCAAGCCCCCCCCCCAAGCTTGTGTATATAATTGTGTAAATAATTGATTTTAAAATACTACTGTTGGTTTATAAAGCACTGAATGGTTTAGTTCCAAAATACATTTCTGATCTGCTGCTGCTACGTTATGAACCCTCCAGACCTCTCAGGTCATCTGGGAGAGGTCTGCTTTCTGTCACCAGAGTCAAAACTAAACATAGAGAGGCAGCATTCAGGTTTTATGCTTTATTGCTATCTGGAACAAACTTTTCAAGTGTGTCTTAAAACGACAGTCAGGTGTCCATATGAACACTCAAAGAGGCTTTCCTTGCTGTAATCATTCCTCCTGTTCATACTGGCTTTTAAGAGATTCCCTTCAAATGTGCTTTCAACGTAAGTGATGGTGGCCAAAATCCACAGAGTGTCCACACAGTCATTTAGTGCAGCATTTAAAAGTTGATCTGATATCTAATATGAGACTTCAGCAGTCTGAGTTAGTCAAATCAAGTGGATAACTGCAACATTTACAGTCTTTTTGGCATCAAATTCCCTCTTTGTGCTTCTTCTAACAGTGTTTCCCTGTTGAGCTGCAGTGGAAGTATAGTAACATAAAGATGGACTTTGGCACTAAAAAGACTGTAATGTTGAAAGATATCTACTTCATTTGACTCATTTGGACAGCTGAAGCTTCATATTAGCTTCAGATAAACTTTTAAATACATTTTTGCAGAGAATGACCTAGACAGCTAGACAAGTCCTGTGCTGATGTCCCAGCTCCAATGTTCACAACCAACTTTCTGGTCCAGTCTGTGGCCCTGCATGCTTCAAGTGGACCACAATTGTCCCTGTGCCAAAGATTGCCTCCCATGCCTGCCTGAATAACTACTGCCCAGTTGCCCACACCTCAGTGGCCATGAAGTGCTTTTAGAGGTTAGTAAAGGACTACATCTGCTCCTCTCTACCACCCACCTTAGACCCCCTGCAATTTGCCTACCACCCAAACCAATCCAAGCATGGTGCCATCTCTGCACACCACACTCTACCACCTTGACTACAGTGGAGGGGACTATGCTGAATTGCTGTTCATAGCTCAGTGTTCAACACTATTTCCCCATCCAGGCTGGCCAGTAAACTGACTAACCTGGGTCTAAACATCCCTGTGTTCACCTGGATCCTGGATTTTCTCAATCTCAGGTGGTCACAGTGGGCAGACACACCTCCAACCCTCTCACCTCAGCATTTGGGGGTTCCAAGGTAATGTGCTGAGCCCTCTGCTGTACTCCTTATACTCACATGACTGCATAGCCAAACAAAGCTCGAACACCATCATAAAATTTGCTGACCCAGTCGTAGTGGGCCGGTTTCAAGCGATGATGAAGCAGCCTATCTGGAGGAGGTGGCAGGCCTGTCGCAGCCCTGCCAGGTCAACCACCTCTCACTGAATGTCAGTAAAACCAAAGAACTGATTGTGGACTATGCCAGGAAACGACAGAGATCTTACACCCCACTGCAAATCAGTGGGACTCCAATCAGTGGAAAGGGTGAGCAGTTTTAAGTACCTCTGTGTGCATATTACCAAGGACTTAACATGGACTACACATATACTGTGATAGCAAAGGCAAGACAGCACCTGTATCACTTCAGACAGCTGAAGAAATTCAAGGTCTCACAAAAAGGTCCGCTATCCTTTCACTCTGCTGCAGTGCAGGGCATCCTGATGCCTGGTATGGGAACAGCTCCTCCTTATTAGTTATAATACTGCACATATATAGCGCCTTTCTAGTCTTCGCCTACTACGCCTAAAGCGCTTTTACACTATCAATCTTATCAATCTATATTTTGTATATTTTGTTTACAACTGCTATGTTGTCAATAGTTTTATTGTTTTTATTGTTTTGTTGTTGGCTCTTTCATTCACAGATATATAGGTATAGATTTTGTAAATATTAGCTTAGTTTTTATAATTTCTTGTACTTGCATTGTGCACTACCTGGGAATTGACACAACATTTCATGATATGTACTTATATGCATATGTGACAAATAAAATCTTTTGAATCTTGAATCTTGAATCTTGACATGACATCATGAGTTTGGGAGGACCTGTTTTGGGTGCCCCTGGTTCTGGAAGTAAAAGTCCCATTCATTTTTATCCATACATAATGTTAGTTTATTACAGTTAGAGCTCTTCTACAGCTTGGATAGACATGAAACTCTGGCTGAATCATCAGTGCAAAAGATGAACTGCCATAAAGGTTATATTATATGTACTTGGCCCAAGCCTGTGTACAACTATGAATCCCAAGGTGCATTTCAGTGAGAAAGATCCAATCAAAGAGCTTCAAGTTCTGTGCTGCTGTGCAGCTAATGGCTAAAGATTATGCTGTTAGCTCCAGAGATCCCTAATATCCTGGATAAGCTCCCGGGGCTGCTGCGCTGACCCCTGTTTTCTGCCAAACAAGTAGTCAATCATGGGGGGACAAATGATGCAGCTTGACAGCAGTCTGAGCTGACAAAAAAAAGATTTTAACAACCTTTTTAACTTTTTAAGTTGTTGTGGAAAGTTTGTTTTTATTTCTTGTCCTATCCCCACACTGGCCCATGGACCAGGGTGTTTCAGCAGACTCCTATTTGTGAGTGACCACATATGTATTTTATTTGATATTTGTATTAAATTATAGTCTCTGTTCATTTTTCTATGATGTTTAACAGTAATATTGTTTTAAAGGATGGCAATGTGGAGACTTTTGTTCCATCATTTAACAATCACTGCTCCTTGGTGCTGGATAAAGTAGTTCCTTTCAAGCTCAGAAAGATCACATCCACAAGTTCATCCCCATGGATAAATGAAACAACCCAGAGAGGAGTTTGAAGTACACAAAGACCTTATGGCTACCCACAATGACGTGGTGAAGGCTGAGAGATCTTATTTCTCTAATATAATATCTTCCAGCAAGAGAAATCCTAAAGTCCTGTTTGATAGAATAAACAATATTGTTTCTCTACGCGCTCCGAATTTGCCAATTTTCTCTAACAGTGACTGCAATAATATTCTTAATTATTTTATAGATAAGGTTGTAAATGTTAGGGCAAACATCTGACCCTCATCCAGTCCACTCACTAGTGGTTCCTCTTACGAATCCATCTTGGATGTGTTTTGTCCAGTCTCTATAGATGATGTTACAGCCTCATTAGGAAAAATAAAATCCTCCTCAAGCCCACTAGATGTTCTACCAACCTCTCTGTTCTTAAAGGTTTTTAAATTCATCAGTCCCAGCTTAATATTATAAACCACTCTCTCTTATCAGGGTTTGTCCCCTGCTATTTTAAGCAGGCTATTGTTCAACATTTGTTGAAGAAAACAAACCTGGAACCCTCCCTGCCAGAGAACTACAGGCCTATTTCTAAACTCCCTTTCTTCTCCAAAATTTTAGAAATGGTTGTTGAAAAGCTATTTGTTGGACACTGGATTTGCACAGGGTGTTTGACAAATTCAATCTAGTTTTTGTAAATTACACTCCACTTAAACGGCTCTCCTTAAGGTTTCAAATGATATCCTAATGGCTGCAGATGCTGGAGAGTGCTCGATTTTGGTTTTATTGGACCTTTGGCATCTGCATTGGCATTTGCATTCCATACTGTTGACCACCACATATTAATCCACAGGCTAAAACACCTGGTGGGCATTTCTGGGACTGCACTGGAGTGGTTCTCCTCCTATCTCACTGATAGGCTGTTCTCAGTCTCTGTGGGTGCACTTGTGTCAGACACTGCTGCTTTGTCTTGTGGCATCCCCAAGGGATTGGTCCCGGGGCCTCAACAAAATGAACTGACATTAGATGTAGTGCAAATATCATGGTCCCCAGAGAATAAATCCTACTTTAGTGATCTACTGACTTTTCCTCTAACACCACTATTTTTGCTTTTGAGTAAAATATATCATCAACTATTGGATTAAATGCCACAAATTTTGGTTCAACATTCCCCTAAGGATGAGTGGTAATAACTTTGGTGATACCCAGACTTTTATTCTAGCATTATCATCAGGTCAGTTAGCTCAAAGCACCTAAGTTGACCCTCACAGAGCTGGTAGAGTCACAAAACACCTTTCATGGATGTTGAGTTTTGCTTTCACTCTTCTCTACAATTTTGCATCTATTACATATTGAAATATCAAAGGTTATACAGACCCTAAAGGGGCATTCTACAGAGTTTTCCACATCAAAGTGTTTCCAGGTTTTGGGGAGTACCACTGCATATATGAAAAAAAAACAGTATAAAGCCTTTTGATAAATTGCCTCAAGTGATGTCACTTGAGTCAGCAGCAGTTGGGGTTGAAGACTGCAAGTCTGAGGAGTAAAAAAATCTGGGGGTGTGGAGTTAGAAAGAAGGGAGATTACCACACCTCGGTAGCCTGCTCCTCATCTTTGAGCGGCTAGCGGCTAGCGGCTTCAGGCTACATTAGCTGCCACTAGCATGACCAACCTGAATATCTGATCTAAACTGTCTGCGATTGAGGTGCATTTTGGGTAATCTAGGCACCAGGTTTTTAAAAGGAAGAAGAATGTGTGGAAGAAAAAAGATGATATCTCTGGTTCTGCTGCATCGATTTTGATCCTTGATCATGAGTCTGACAGTGTTATAGAAGTGCAATACTAAATTAGTTTAATACGATAGGCAGCGTGTCTAATAGGTTAGATTAGTGTGTCTTACTATTTATGTTGTTCACACTGAGGTAAATGCATTCCATAGAATATGCTGTTTTATAGTGACTATTTTCTACCAAAGAAATTGTTTGTGAGGTCTGTGGAAACAGACATCCATTGTATTGGGGTACAGATGCATATCTGAAAACCTGGATAAATAAAAGTAAAACTTGCAAAATACAGTTTTTGCAGTATTATATAATGAAGGAGACTGCCTTGTCTGCAATTTTTTTTAATGCTCCTAAATTACTATATCTCACTTAACATATCATCATCACACGTCTATTACATTTACCACATAATTATTACTGCTGTCCTGCTGCAGCAGATGTATGAGCTAACTTTTTGATTGCACTGTAAGCCTGTCAGCCCTGTCAGCCTCAGGCTGTTAACTTCCTGCTGACCTTACTCTGCAGCAGAGAAGCACAATACCCTTTTATTAGCACAGCACCTGGACAGATGACACATACTGTGAGGAGTCCAATTATTATTCTACCTTATTTGTTCACCCATGGATTTTTCACCAAACCTGTGAATTCACTGAGTTGCAAATGTCAGTTGTAGTGAGTAACTGCAACTGACTTAATTATGTTCAGGGTTGATGCCAGTGCCAGCATTTAGGCATGAAAGTGCTGGAAGTCTATGTGTCTTGTGAAAAGCAATAACTTTGACCTCTTTAACTCTCATTTCCTCTTTCCCCTTTAAATGTTTTCTCAACCATTTGGAAGAGCAAATGTTGAGTTGTGAAATTAGTTGTAGTTATTTAGCCATCCAGCACTTGCTTGAAGTGTATTAGGCCCAAAGAGTCCCTCTGTGGCACAGCAGTTATCCAAACTGTGTAGGTGTGGGAAAACGCAGGCACAGGACACATTACTCTGTTTTTGGCGTACTTTTGAAAAGTAAGCATATTTTGTTGATGTATTCTAGTTTCAGAGGGGTCACTGAACAAAATGATATAAATGCATACCATGAAGAAAGTCTGACCACTTAAAGGACAGGTTCATCATTTTTCAAGTCTGTGTTAAAACACCAGTAAGGTGCCCTAGTGAACATTGAAATAGGTTTTTCTTGCTGTAATCATTCCTCCTGTTCATACTGATTATTAGAACATTCCTTCATAATGCACTGACAATGTAAGTGATGGAGGACAAAATCCAAAGTCCTCCTTCTGTGCAAAAATGTATTGAAATCTGAAGCTAAATCTGTTTATCTGAAGCTAATATGAAGCCTCATCTTTGCTGGAGGCTAGCAGCTCCAGGCTACATTAGCTGCCACTAGCATAACCAGCCTGAATATCTGATCCAAACTGCCGGCGATGGAGGTGCATATTGGGTAATCTAGGCACCAGGTTTTTAAAAGGAAGAAGAATGTGTGGAAGAGAAAAGATGATATCTCTAGTTCTGCTGCATCAATTTTGATCCTTGATCATGAGTCTGACAGTGTTATAGAAGTGCAATACTAGCATAACCAACCTGAACAGGGTCTGTGAGGTCTGTGAGTTTAAAGAATGCATGTTCACATAACATTCACCTAAAGGTGCACTGTGCAGGGTCAGCAGGACCAGACAGTGTCAGTGGGTGGGTCCTTAAACTATGTGCTGACCAACTAGTGCCAGTGTTCACAATAATGTTCAACCTCTCCCTGGCTTCAAGAAGTCCACCATCATTCCTGTGCCCAAGAAAACAAGACCAGCCTGCCTGAATGACTACCATCCAGTGGCACTCACCTCTGCAGTGATGAAGTGCTTTGAATGGCTGGTCAAGGATTACATCTGCTGCTCACTACCCAGGACCCACTACAGTTACCTACCATCCCCACCAATCAACAGAAGATGCCATAGCACTCACCCGTCACACCACCCTGTCTCACCTGGACAAGAAAGGGAGCTATATGAGATTACTGTTCATCGACTACAGTTCAGCGTTTAAAACCAGAGTTCCCTCCAGGCTCATCACAAAGCTCAAGGATCTGGGATTAAACACCTCACTGTGCATGTGGATCCTTGATTTCCTGATGAGCAGACCCCAGGTGGTGAGGGTAGGCAGACACACACTTCTACCTTCATCCTTAACACTGGAGCACCTCAGGGCTGCATTTTGAACCCCATGCTGTACTCCCTGTACACACACGACTGAGTAGCTACTTTTCAAGTTTGCTTATGATACAGCTGGTGGGCCTGATCGCAGATAACAATGAAGAGGCCTATCTGAAGGAAGAAGAGGACCTCACCTGCTTGCGTCAGAACAACAACCTACTCCTGAATGTCAGCAAGACTAAGGAGCTGATAGTAGACTTTGGGGAGAAGCAGGGAAGGAACTACGCCCCCGTTAATATCAACAGGTCCTTGGTGGAGAGGGTGGACAGCTTCAAGTACCTTGGTGTCCACATCACCAAGGTCCTGACCTGGGTGCTGCATACTGATTCAATGGTGAGAAAGGCAAGGCAGAGACTGTTTCACCTCAGATGCTTGAGGAAATTCTGGGTATCGTCTGGAATAATGAGGAATTTTTACTCCTCTACCATCAAGAACATCCTGACAGGGAACATCACTGCCTGGTACAGAAACAGCACTGAACAGGACTGCAAGGCCCTGCAAAGAGTGGTTCATTCAGCTGAACATACAATAGTTGGTGCTCTACCCTGCCTAAAGGATATTTACACCAGGTGCTGCAAAAATAAGGTTGGGAGAATCATTAAGGATCCCAAACACCTAGATAACAGCCTTTTCTCCCTGCTGCGGTCAGGAAGAAGGTACTTGATATACCGGTTCTGCACCGAGAGACTCAGGAAGAGCTTCTACCCTCAGGCCACTAGGATCCTAAATGAGGTCACTGCCTTAGACTTCCCTGTGGCCATAGGCTGTGATTTCTGTGACCCCATGACTTTTTGTCTCGCTTCACCATCAAGTCACACTTTCCCCCAAGCCAACACTTTGGTCCATGACAAACTAATGACTGGTTTTAGGTCAAATGTGTTGTGGATATTGATCACCAGAGGATGAATCCTTATTGTAACTCCTGTGAAAGTATTCCCTTGACCTGTCTATTAGTTCCTGGATCCCTGAGGCAACAGCAGACTGAGAGGAATTTTAAACAGTTTGCAAAGAAATCTAGTTGTGTATGGGTCTTGGAGATTTTCCTCAACACCCAGGAATGAAGGAATAAGTGTCTCTTTGCATATATATACTGTATATTCTTTTGCATACAAAAGACTTATTAATTCAGACTTGCAGTGTTTATGTTTTTTTTTTTTTTCATCCAACATCTTATTGAATTTTATTATTATAATAATAACATGTCCATTTTTCTTCTTTTCAACTGTAGGTATCTTTGTTGGTTACATAATCCCATAGCATTAGTAACATTACAGGCTTCATTAGACCCAGGTTTCGATGCACATTTACAGTATTAAATTAACTTCTTAGTTTTAGCTTGGTTTTGATTTTATGTCAATAGGTGTGATTACGTAGTTGTAGTTTTACTTTGGTAATTGTAGTTTTATCTGCATTGTCATCAGCCTGATTATAAAGTAGCATAAGTTGGAAATATGAGTTTGCGTATTGGTTTGAAAAATGAGCTGAAAAGCACAAAATGTTCTGCTGTGTTTGCATGTCTGAATTTGTTTTCTGAATTAACACATCTTGACAGTTAAACAGGATTTTCCAGTATTACTTGTTCCATCATGTTTAACTGACAAATACCTTTATAAGCAACCAGTACGGTAGATCATTGCACACGTGCAAAAAGGCTTGAGCCAGAAAATGGCTTAAAGGACATACCGACCATAAATTAATGGATTGACCTAGTTTACAATATACAGATGTGGCCAAAAATATTGGTACCCTTCCACTATTAAAAAAAAAAAAAAATCTCTGTATTAAGTTGAAGTATATAATATCCATCATTTTTTATTTCACATTGAATATAACTGAGACTTTGCTTTTGATTTACAACTTAACATTATTTAATACAATAAACCAAATGAAAATGGCATGGCCAAAAATATTGGTACCCTTAACTTAATATTTTGTAGTACAGCCTTTGGAGGCAATAACTGCAGTCAAGTGCTTTCTGTAACTTTGAATAAGGTTTCTCCACTTCTCCACTGGTAGTTCGGCCCACTCTTCTTGAGCAAAGTGCTCCAGTTCTCTCAGGTTTGATGGGTGCCATCTCCTAACTGTAAGTTTTAGCTGTTTCCACAGGTGTTCAATGGGATTCATCGGGACTCACAGCAGGCCACTTCAGAATGGTCCAACGTTATCTTCTCATCTGCTCTTGGGTGCTTTTTGATGTATGCTTGGGGTCATTATCCTGCTGGAAGACACAGCTTTCTAACACTGTGCTGTATGTTTCGCTCCAAAATGCCTTGATAGTCTTCTGCTTTCAGGCCCCCAGTGCCTGAGGCAGCAAAGCAACCCCAAAACATCACTGAGCCTCCTCCATGTTTCACGGTAGGCATGGTGTTCTTTTCTTTGAAGGCTTCATTTTTTCCTCTGTAAACATAGGGTTGGTGTGATTTACCAAAAAACCAAAAAATTTTTACCAAAATTTTGTTTCATCTGTCCAAAGCACATTATCCCAGAAGGACTGTGGCTTGTCAACATGCATTTTGGCAAAGTCTAGTCTGGCTTTTTTGTGTCTCCGTCTTAGAAGTGGGGTCTTCCTGGGTCTCCTACCATGGAGCAATTTCATTCAGACAGCGACGGATGGTGCGACTTGAAAGTATTGTACCTTGAACTTGAAGATCAGCTTGGATCTGTATTGAACTTTTCATTCCATTCATTTCCATTCAAGCAATCCTTCTGTTTAATCTTGGGCCAGTTTTCCTCTTGTGACCACATCCAGAGATGTTGGCTACAGTTCCATGAGCCTTAAACTTCTTCATAATATTGACAACAGTGGTCAAAGGAAGCTCTTTGGAGATGGTCTTATAACCTTTACATTGACCATGCTTGGCTATTACATTTTTTTCTAATGTCATCAGACCACTTTCTAGTTTTCCTTCTGTTTTCCATGTTCTGTGTAATGTGTAATAAGATTTAAAAAACCTGTGATACCAATAATTTTGTCCAGGCTATTTTAGAATGTCTTTGTAGAATAAGCATGAATTCAGTTATTTACACAACTTTTTTGTTTTGTTCCACTGCAAACCAAACATAGACATGCATTGATAATGAAATTTCAACACAGTTCAGGGTGAATGGTGCATTATTTTAATAAAATGTAAGGGTACCAATAATTTCGGCCACATCTGTGTACACTAAGGAGATAATTACATTTAAACTAAGAACTCAAATTGATGTCTTTGATGAAAATTAGTCAAAATGTGTCAACAGTAAGGCCTGACTTTGTATAATAATAGAATACCTACATTAAGGGCATACAGTATCTTCCAAAATAAAATATTTTTTCTTCCATGTGCTGAATTAATATAGGTTGATATAAATATGTGAATATATATAAAATATATGAGATGGATCCTCTCCTTGTTTCCTGTGTGTGTTGTGTCTGGTTGGCACTTTTTGCTCTTATGTATTACTTTTATTATATGTGTTCTTTAAAAAATCCAATAAAAGGTAAGTTACAAAAAAAAAAAATCTCATATTTTAGTTTAAAAGGATTACATTCTATTTATTAACTGAGGTGCATCAGATTTACAATGCTTTATATGACATGAACTGATGCATAAATGTAGATTATATATGAGAACTAGTCATCATGAATGAATGAAGAACATGTCACTCAGTGATAACCGCCCTAAAGAAATGAATGCAAAATTGCATCTTTCAATGACAAAACAAAACATTTTCACTGAAGTTAACAAGTCAGCACATCACATTGTTATGTTTGTTACCTGATTCTGTGCCCCTGCCTGGTTCGCCAACTCAAAATGTTATAAACATGCCTCTTTTTTTCAGTAGGCCTTTAGCATCTACTGGTTAGGTGTATCCCTGCAAGGAGTTCTAAAATTAATCCAAATCCACTACCGACACAATCCAATTCACTTCAAACTGTGAGGAAGCACAGTACAGAGCAGGCAATCATATTAAAATGTGTATATTTGGCTAAAATCAATATAATTTTTCACCAAGAGACACCTAACAGAAAATGTTGAGACATTTTACTCTGGACCAACTTACCAACATGGATGGTAATGTCTCATCTAGGAATGGCATAAACAGTATTTTTTAGCAAGCTTGACTAAAAACACTGTATATCTGATATGACTGACCCAGTATACTGGAATCTTGACATTATTTCATGTCATTTCTAACAACATATTTCTCTGTCATCAATATTGTATTCATATCTTGTGACTTTTACCACATTTATATCACTTATAATTGATCATGTAGTAACATATATGTTGTAGCTGCTTATATAATATCATTATCAAACAGTATTGTGACTGTCTGTGCGTCATATCCAGAGTCTCTCTAGATAACGAGAGGGTATTCTGTACACACCAAAGTCAGGACTGACACATGCCGCCAGTTTACTACTTTGAGACCAGTGGACTTATTCTTTTCAGTACTGCTGTTTGGTTTTTTGCCAACATAATTACGTCTAATACAACTATAGTGCTGTCAGTCACAGTCAGCAGACATTACTTAGATAGCTAGCTGTAAATACAATATTTAGATAGCTTGAAATCTGACATGGTGGTCAGGTCAGGCAAGTTACATATTGAAATTTTTTTTGTGTGAAAATATGTCTTGTCTTCTCTATTGTCATTGGTATTGGTGAGGTCCTGTATTCCTTAAGAGTGCACCATAAGTAAGCAGACATGGCAGTTATACACTAATAAGAATAATTCAAATATTTTGTGTGTTTGAAATGAAATACAGTTTACTGAAAGTCACTGTGCTAAAGTGGTACTCTAATAGTCACCACTGCATGTTTTGCCTTTAGTCAGGTATGTGTGCTTGACATTCTCTGCAGAGTCCTTCCATCTTAAAACGAGAGAGACTTGATTAGAAATTGAGTTGCTGTGTTATAAATGCTGATAAAGAATGATATGTATTATCCTGGATGAATATAGCTAAAACACTGTGTCAAGGTCAAGGCTATGGTGACAGTATTAGTTTGTCAGTTTTCAGTTTCTTATCTTGTAATCATACAGCAGTGTGACCTTTGCACCCATGTCAGAAAACCTTGAGGGCTGAAGGGCTTCATCGTTCATACCTACAACATAAAGATTATAAAATAAACATTTTAAAATATAAAATGTTTGCTTCACACTTTTTCGAGTACTTATATAGTAAAAAAAATCTATAATTTGTTGACTATGTATATGACAAGAAGGTTTACATATACAGTATAACTGGACTAGCATTGTGTGTGTTTCTCAGCTGCTTATAACTGACTGCAATTTAGTAAAGGTTTTCATTACAATTTCAGTAAATTGTATTGCCGTACATGAGGGACTAAATTAAATGATAAATAAGTTTTAAAACTTTCTCCACACTGCGAGGAACAAAATTCTGGTAGGGATAGTGAGAATTTCATTTCTTTTTTTCTTTTTTACCCTGCAAGTGGTAAAAAAATATTTTGTTTAAATATAGTGAAATGTACCTATAAAATATCCACCATGTTTTTATTATCCCCGCCAGGCACAAGCCTGGAGGGGATCATATGTTTGGTTGTGTGTGTGTGTCCGTGTGTGTGTCTATCTGTCTGCAGCTAATCTCGCATACTAATGGACCCATCAGCCTGATATTTTTGTGCACATTTATGACTGTACAAGTGCAGTGCCCGTTCAAAATGTGCCCCCGGGCTGATTGCTTGGCCTCTGATATTGCTGCTTGCAGCTTTCTTGAGCTGCTCATCTGCTGCTCATCCAAACAACTTCACACATGACACTGCACTTCCTTGGGTCCACAACAATACACCCGACAAGTGTGAAGTTGATCAGAAGAACAGACAGAGACAGACAGACAGACAGAGAGAGCTACAGAGAGTCCTTCCTTTATAGTTAGATACTCATAGACCTCTTGTGGTTGCGGTGATTCACAATTTTTGAAAAACCTATTTTATAATGCGATTCCTCATGAGCCCATCATAAAGTTTAGACTTTTGTCTTTTCATCAGTCCTTGCTATTTTATGATATGCGTTACAACATAGCAAAAGGCATTTCTTGGAATCATCTAAGCTAAAAATAAGGCTTACTTAGTCTGTTGCAGGCCACATTTTGACCTTTGTCATCCATAGAAAAGTTTGGTCTCTGCATCTGCAGATTAATTCCATACCCGATATGTTTATGATCCACTAAAGTTAAGCATGATACGAGATGAATAAATGTCCATTTTTGTTATCTCCTCCGCCATCTTGACTGTAAGGGAATTGAAGGGTATTGAGTGAGATTCAACTCTTCTTTGTTTGGGAGGGGAGGAGGAGGTAGGGAGGGGTTTCATTTTGTGTGGTGTGTTACAACAAGATGTTTTAAATAAATAACAAAATATTTTAAATAAATAACAATGTTTAAATTGTGATGTTTGGACTTATCCTCCAGTTTATTGTTTCCTTATTAAGTTTATACAGTTAGGCAAACCCAGGATGCTCGGTTACAATACCATTAACCATTAACACTATTTTATGCATCTTAAAGGAAACTGAAACTATACTATACAAAAACACTTTATTAAAAACTTTGCATACATCTTTATAAGAAAACCTACACACCTGGCAGAGATCTGCACTCTACTCAATTCACTCTTCTAGTTGTAGAATGTAGCACATGTAACACTTTTGGGTTCATGGAAATTGTAGTTAGAAAGTTTAGTGTTTACATTTATTTATTTATTTACTTTTTTTAATGGATTTTTTATAAGTAAGAACTTGATCAGCTGGATTATATTTTTGGCAGCAACTTCTGGTTTTACCAGTGCCATAAGGAGTATTTGTCATTCAGCACAGAGGTTGAGAAAATATATCATGTGTTATACTAAGTCAAATGTTCACTTATTTCAAGGTGGAGTGAGTGATCTTAGCCAAGTTAGTGACTCATAAAGACACCACTACAGGTTGTCCGCACCAGTCATTGCCACACAAAGGCCACATTTACACTTATCAGTGTCTCTTATCCAGATATTCAAATGAAGTTTAATATATCTCTGTTTAAATTTATCCCTAAATTTTTACATTGGCCTTTTTGATATTGGATAGCTACCCAATTCACCCAAGATGCATGCAGTGGTTAAGTGTAAAATGAATGGCCTCTTGGACAACTACAGTAGAATCAGAAATACTTATTGATCTCTAAGGGGAAATTGGGTCATGTTAAAGTTGCTCACATTCTAGAAGAGAAATATATATAAGCATAGAGAAATTATAAGAAAAATAGAAGATAAGAAAAAGAAGAAATATGTAAAATGTGCATTATACTACAAAAATATTATTTACAAAATACAGTGTAAATAATGTAAGGCTGACAAATGGGATCTATGAATGTGTTAAAAGCAAGAATAGTATAACTAAATGAGAAATATTAGTTGAAATATACAGTATAAATACAGTATTAATGAAGTATAAAAATATAAATAAATATAAATATAAACCAGAGTATTGCAAAATTATTGTACTGTTAAATTAGTATTGCACGGTTGAAAATATAAATTATAAATTATGGGGTTATGAAGCTGCTGACAGGGGTGAAATAAGTCCAAAGGGCCAGTCTATTGATTCAGAATGTCTGACGCTCTGAAGGAGGAGTTTCAATGGTGGTTACGTGCTTACTGTTGGATGGCTATCAAAGTCAACAAGCATGTCAGAGAAGAGTGACAGACACAAGAAAGCTCAATATAAGTCAAGCGCCTTTATGGGTGCGAAGTAGACCTCATCCCCAGATGTCCAGCACTGATTATATCTGGGCTTTAAAACTGCATTTTTTTCTTGTAAAACAAAGTGCTTTTGAATTGGGAAAGTCCAACCACGTAGCCAGAGCTGCTGTCAGTCTAACTATTTTATTTCTCTTTTGAGGATTGAGAGAGTGATATAATGTAATTAGAATGTCCCAGACTGACCTCTAGCCAGGCAGTTGTTGCTCAGTTCTTAGTTCACACTACAGTAACCTGGAGCTCCCCGCCCCCTGTCAGGTCACTACTGGCTAAATGATATCTAGTTCCCTTATAGATCACTTCAAACACATGCACACGCACACAGTACAACAATGAATGGGTGTGTGGTTTCATGCATGTTGATCTATGCTTATTATATCCGAGTTTTTCTGTATTTGCAACTGAAACTGCTGGATTTGATGTGTATGTGCACAAAAACATGTTTAGAACATTTTTCATCATATCATCTTTCCTCTGCTTTTGTATTAACAATGAGACCATGGTTGCGTTGAATTCTGTTGAGACATGTCCCACATTTGCTCATCCACACACACTGTCTCACACCCACACTTACCAATCTGTCCTGACAAGTGGAGGGGTTTGGAGAGGTTTTTCTTTGATATAGCTGTTGTAAATCATCTGCAATCAACATAATTTCCCTGGAGAATGATGATGAAGAGATAATGAATAAACACATAAAGAGATACAGCAGATATTCAACATCACAAAACTCTCATCTCATTCCATCTTTCCTCTGCTGAACATTATTTTAAAAAGAAAAGATGTAAAAGCACTGTGATGTCTGTGACTGTGTCTTTGCTTTTATTTTACAGCATCACAGAGATTTAAAAAAAATCCAGCATATGTCACATAAAAAATAGTGTGTTACAGGTGTATCATTGGCAAACAGCAGCCCCCACTGGCATATGCCATTGCTGATTGTGGTCTGTCACTGCCACATAAAAACCACATGCCACTTACAGTCCAGCCATTAAGTATTTGGACAGTTTCACGTTCTGTTCTTTTGGCTCTGTGGATATTACATTAAAGTGCCACATCTCGACTGATATCGACTGGCTTCAATCTTCCCAGATATTGTTATCCAAGATGTTCATTACATTTACACACTAAATTGAATTTGCCCTTCAAATATGAAAGTGTTTCAGTTCTAACAGAACCAAGTAATTGAAGAAAAGTAAAGCACTGCAAAATATGGTTAGGCCACATTTCTTTCCTACCTGGAAAAACTACTGTAAACATAGTGTAAAAAATACAGACAACACATTTCTCCAAGTCTAGTTTAAATCAAACATTGTGACTGGTTAGTACCAAAAACATATGTTTTTGTTTGTGACCACACAGTAAGCTAGCAGAGACAACACAAATGCAGGGTCCAAATAAGGTTTTGATTGTGCTTTTTATTGCAACAATGCCAACAAAGAGGCACATAGTTGGCCAATAACAAAACAATGACAATTTAAACAATTTGGCCACAAACAAAACTAACAATTTCAACAGAAATGAACAGAACTTAGCTCACAGGGCTGAATCTGAAGCAGTGGTAATGCTGAGTAGGGACCGTGGGAGTCAGTGTACTCTGGAAGTAGAAGGTGAGAGGGCATGAGGTTTAGTTATCTTCATGACATTGTTACTAATCCACAGTAGCCACAGAAATAGAATTGTTTTTATGTATGCGAAAGCATGATATCGTCAATGACAACACTGTAACCTACCAAAACTCAACCCCCAAAGTAATGCTCTTCTGAATGAATCACATAATTTGTACTAGGTAACATCATGTTTCCATAGTATTGCAGCAGGTTGTGCACATGTAGCCTACTTAAGAAAGCTTGCTGTGTTGGCAGGCACATAATAACATTACACTTCAGTGCAGCTAAATCAGCTTCAAACGCTGTGAACGGGTTGGTGTTTGTTTCAAGAGTTAATGTATGATGTAATTCCAATTAATACCCCTTTAAAAGTTGAACCTTAGACCACTACATACATCGCCTAAGCCAGCTGGCTCGCTAGCCCTCTAGCTACTTAACATAGAAGTAAATGGAGCCAAGTTAGCTCCTGTTAGCATGACTTAAGCTTAATTAGCAATTGTTACACCCTCATTTTAAGTAGGTGACAATTCAAGTAGCTGGCTAGCATGACATGTTAGTTGCCATTTGTATAGTCTTACAAATGCTACACATTAGACAAAAGTATTACATATGGATGTGAAAGCTATACTACCACTTACTCCTTTCGTGAAATGGGCCGCCATGCTTTGTTTTTTTTCTGTTCAGATCAAGGGGCTGGGACTCGAGATCTGGAAATCCCTATCTGGCCATATCGGGATTTCTGTGATCCAACCTGCCAATATTTTGAAATACTCAGTTAAAGTCAATGAGATCATTTTGATCCTTGACTGAGATAAAAGAGATTTCATTATCGAAATCACTCTGAACCACATTACAAATTTTGAAATACTGGCCCCAGGGCCTGGTTGTTAAAAAAAGGTTTATCTGGATCAGAATGATCTGGATTTGGAAATCCTATTTTTTGATCTCCAGGATCTGGGTCCAGTATTTTAAAACCCTTAGATCAGAATCTGCATCGAATTAATCTGGATCGAATTAAATCTCAAAATTGGGTATTTCAAAACCGGGAGGATGGGATCCTGATCCCACAAATTGAGATACAGATTTGGTAATCCAATCCTACCAAGAATCCAGATCAAATGTTGATTTTGGGTATTTCAAAACTCTAAAGTGGAGATTAGGATATGTTTGATGCTAAAAACTGGAAGGGTGGATCCAGCATGGTTTAAAGGTGGATGTAGAGACATGTAGGACACATGGCACATATTTAATCATTCTTTTACTCAATAATTGCAAAACCCAGACCACGCCAAAACAATATCCATTCTAAATTAAACAACTAACCAACAAAATATTTTCAATTGGAACACCAAAAAAAAGTGCAATGCCAGTATCTTTCAGCCTTTCTAATCAGGCACTCAGACCAAGAAATTCATGAGCAGCTTGCTGGCTGCTCACTGACAGCCCTCTAGCAGTCGTTGGCAGGGGGCAGGTCGTTCAAGCAGTACTGTAAATATCACGTTCAGTTGTGGCCAATATCAAGTTTGTAGTAGAGCTATCTGGCAGGCCGGCCATGAAGCATGATAAAATATACAATTTTTCATGTTTCCACAGTGTAGTATTTAGTAAGAAAAATGTGCCTAGTCTATATTTCTGTCATTTTAAAAATAAAAAAGTTGTTTTACTTTCAAAATCACATCGTTGGCCTATGGACAATAAACAAACAATGACAAATCGTACAGCTTTGGGAAACCAAACAATGATAAATTTCTCTTCCATTGTCATTATGGAATGGAACAGATGTTTGCTTGGAACTTTAGTACAGCTGTTGCTGTGGGTAGAAAATCAAATCCCAGTCTGCACTACTGCTTCAGTGGCGTTGCTAATTTGCATAAAGTTAAACTCTGCTCAACTTTAACTTATTGCTCTTGGTGCTGGCATTGCGCTGCTTGCTGCTGCCAAGGTGTCTGAAGCCCTTTTTCGACAGCTTTCACTGAAAATGAATGAGTGCCGGCTGCTTTTGTTGCTTATGAATCTTTGGGTGTGAGTGCATAGTAAGAGGTGAATGTGAAGTTTTGTTGAAGCAAGGTGAGTTTAATCTGATCCTCAGCTAGAGAGATCTGTTTTACTGCCCTCTCAGTTTCTTTCCTCACCAGATCCCCGTAGCCATCTTGACTTTTCAAACATTGCCTCTTATGGGAACCCTGAAGAGTGAGGGTCCTCTTGCTGCTGATTGACAAAGACCAGGAGGTCTTCAGGCTCTGCCTCAACAGGAGTTAGGATAAAAAATGCTCTCCCAACTCATTAGCCATCTCTGAGTTTGGAGTTTCAGTCTCAGTCCCACACAGTCCAGACTCACCACCTTGTGAGACTGACTGGATACCATATAGAACCTGGAATCTTTTTCCACCAATGATGTCTAGAATGACATCAGTGAACTCCTCCAGCTTAAATGGTTTGTTGCCTGTTTTAGGGTTTTGGGAGTCACTGTGGTCTTCTGTGACCTTCTGTTTTAGATTCGTCCATCGCAACTTTACCTGGTCCAGGGTTCTGGACCACTCCCTGTGGCATTTACACTCTTGGTGATGTCAGTCCAGATGTTGTGTTTCATCTTGGCTGTTACTGAAGTGCCAAGTTTAGTCATTATATTGGCATAATTTGCGCTTACACTATCCAGCAAGGCATGTGTTTCAGCTAGAGTGAAGCTGCTCCCCTTTGAAGTATTTGCTGGCATATCCATTTTCTCTTTCTGTCTATCTTTCCTGCAAAGCACATCTGTATTAAAGACACATGCTTAAATGTGCTCAGACATGAACTGGGAATTGTGGAGTATTGAAAGCAGTTGTTCTAACGAAGGACCATTCCAACACAATAACATCCATTATTGTAGATTTGATTTATTGATTGGGATGGTGTACAGTTTTAAACATTAAAGATGCACTGCACCAGAGTTAGCTCAAAACTAACTTGCATCCGTAGTCCCCACAATACACAATAGTTAAATGTATTCCTGGGGCCAGAGCGGGCGACATTGAGTCAAATTTAAAACTGCTGGCTAAGAATAAGCGTAAATAGGGTACGATTGTCATCCATGTCGGCGGCAACGACTCCCAATTACGCCAATCAGAAGTCACCAAAATTAATGTTGAGTCGGTGTGTACATTTGCAAAAACAATGTCGGACTCCGTAATTTTCTCTGGACCGCTGCCTAATCTGACCAGTGATGACATGTATAGCCGCATGTCACAATTCAACCGCTGGTTGTCGAGGTGGTGTCCAGCAAACGATGTGGGCTTCATAGATAATTGGCAGACTTTCTGGGGAAGACCTGGTCTGATTAGGAGAGACGGCATACATCCCACTTTGGATGGAGCTGCTCTCATATCCAGAAATATGGCCAAGTTTATTAGTAAACCAAAACCATGACAACCCAGAGTTGAGACCAGGAGGCAGAGCTGCAGTCCTACACGCTTCTCTGCGCTTCCATTAGAGCAGTTACCCACCCAAAACCACATAGACACTGTGTCTGTCCCCCGACCACATAAATCAATTAAATCCAAAATAAATAAAAGAAGAGTCATTCATGAAAATCTAGTAAAAATTAAAACCACTGCTGCAATAGTACAACAAAATAAGATAATTAAATGTGGACTCTTGAACATTAGATCTCTTTCATCTAAAGCAGTTTTAGTAAACGATTTAATTTCAGATCATCGTATTGATTTATTTTGTCTCACTGAAACCTGGCTGTGTCATGAAGAATATGTCAGCCTTAATGAATCCACTCCCCCCAGTCATATTAATACTCATATTCCTCGAGACACTGGCCGAGGAGGAGGAGTTGCAGCCATTTTCAACTTAAGCCTAATCATCAACCCTAGACCTAAATTTAATTATAACTCATTCGAAAGCCTTGTTCTTAGTCTCTCTCAGCCAACCTGGAAAACTTTACAGCCAGTTCTATTTGTTATAGTGTACCGTCCTCCTGGCCCGTACTCTGAATTCCTATCTGAATTCTCAGAGTTTTTGTCGTATTTAGTCCTTAGTACAGATAAAGTAATTATAGTAGGTGATTTTAATATTCATGTGGACGTTGATAGTGACAGTCTCAGCACTGCATTTCTCTCATTATTAGACTCAATTGGCTTCTCTCAGTGTGTAAATAATCCCACTCACCGTCTTAACCACACCCTAGACCTTGTTCTAACTTATGGGATTGAAATTGAACATTTAATAATTTTTCCACAAAATCCTATTTTATCAGATCATTTTTTAATAACTTTTGAATTCCTATTACTGGATTACACACCATTAGATAAAAATGTCCTCACTAGATGTCTATCTGATAGTGTTGTAGATAAATTTAAGGAAGCAATTCCGTCAATACTGAATTCACTGCCATGTCTCAATACTACAGAGGACTCTTATGTTAACTTTAGTCCCTCCCAAATTGATAATCTTGTTGATAGTGCTGCAGGCTCACTAAGACAAACACTCGACTCCATCGCCCCCTTAAAAAAGAAGATAATAAAACGTAAGAGGTTAGCTCCATGGTATAACTCCCAAACCCGCAAATTAAAGCAAACATCGCGAAAATTGGAAAGGATTTGGCGTTCCACCAAAGTAGAAGATTCTCGCTTAGTCTGGCAAGATAGTCTTAAAACATATAGGAAGGCCCTCTGTAATGCCAGAGCCGCCTATTACTCAGCATTAATAGAAGAGAATAAAAACAGCCCTAGGTTCCTTTTCAGCACTTTGGCCAGGCTGACAAAGAGTCATAACTCTACTGATCCACGTATTCCTATAGCTCTCAGTAGTAACGACTTTATGAGCTTCTTTAATGATAAAATTCTAACTATTAGAGACAAAATTAACCATCTCCTGCCCTCAACAGGCACCGTTCTCTCCCCAAACACAGGAACCTTGGTAACGGCAGTAAATCCTGACATAAATCCTGACATATATTTGGACTGTTTTTCTCCAGTAGACTTGTCTGAACTAACTTCAATGATTTGTTCAGCTAAACCATCAACCTGTCTCTTAGATCCCATCCCAACTAGGCTGCTTAAGGAAGCCTTACCCTTAGTGAGCACTTCTTTACTAGATATGATCAATCTGTCTTTAGTAACAGGCTATGTACCACAGTCCTTTAAAGTAGCTGTAATTAAACCTCTTCTTAAGAAGCCTACTCTTGATTCAGGTGTTTTAGCCAATTATAGACCTATATCTAACCTTCCATTTCTATCCAAGATCCTTGAGAAAGCAGTCTCTAATCAGTTATGTGACTTTCTACATAACAATAGTTTATTTGAGGATTTTCAGTCAGGATTTAGAGCGCATCATAGCACAGAAACAGCACTGGTGAAAGTCACAAATGACCTCCTAACTGCATCAGACAAAGGATATGTCTCTATACTTGTCCTGTTAGATCTTAGTGCTGCATTTGACACAATTGACCATCAAATCCTTTTGCAGAGACTGGAACATTTAATTGGTATTAAAGGAACTGCATTAACCTGGTTTAAGTCCTATTTATCAGACCGATTTCAGTTTGTACATGTGAATGATGAATCCTCCCTGAAGGCAAAAGTTAGACACGGAGTTCCACAAGGTTCTGTACTTGGACCAATTCTATTCACCTTATATATGCTTCCTTTAGGTAATATTATTAGGAAACACTCCATAAATTTTCATTGTTACGCAGATGATACCCAATTATATTTATCAGTGAAGCCAGATGAACCCAATCAGTTAAACAAACTCCAAACATGCCTTAACGACATAAAGACCTGGATGACCTGCAATTTTCTACTACTAAATTCAGATAAAACTGAAGTTATTGTGCTTGGCCCTAAACACCTTAGAAACACATTATCTAATGATAAAGCTGCTCTGGATGGCATTAGCCTGGCCTCCAGCACCACCGTAAGGAATCTGGGAGTTATCTTTGATCAGGATATGTCCTTTAACTCCCACATAAATCAAATCTCAAGGACTGCCTTTTTTCACTTACGTAATATCACAAAAATCAGGCACATCCTGTCCCTAAAAGATGCAGAAAAACTAGTTCACGCATTTGTTACTTCTAGGCTGGATTATTGCAATTCCTTATTATCAGGCTGCCCTAACAAGTCTCTAAAGACTCTCCAGCTGGTCCAGAACGCAGCTGCACGTGTTCTGACTAAAACTAGAAAAAGAGATCACATTTCTCCCATTTTAGCTTCACTACATTGGCTTCCTGTAAAATCTAGAATAGAATTTAAAATCCTTCTCCTAACTTACAAAGCCCTTAATGGTCAGGCACCATCATATCTTGAAGAGCTCATAATACCGTATTATCCCACTAGAACACTGCGCTCCCAGTATGCAGGCTTACTGGTGGTCCCTACAGTCTTTAAAAGTAGAATGGGAGGCAGAGCCTTCAGCTATCAGGCTCCTCTTCTATGGAACCATCTACAGGATTCAGTCCGGGGTGCAGACACCCTCTCTATGTTTAAGAGTAGGCTTAAAACTTTCCTTTTTGATAAAGCTTATAGTTAGGGCCAACCAGGCTCGCCTTGGATCAGCCCTTAGTTATGCTGCTATAGGCCTAGACTACTGGGGGACTTCCCATGATGCACTGAGCTCCTCTCTCCTCCTCCTCCTCTCCATCTGTATGCATTCATGTAACATCAATGCATGTCACTAACTTTGCTTCTTCCCCGGAGTTTTTTGTGCTTTCTCATCTCACAGAAAAACCTGACTCCTGGGCCGAACCTTTGCGGTCCTTCACAGTCCTGATGGCATCCTTCCCTGGCTGTTGCTGCTTGTGCTTGTTGTTGTTTGTTGTTGTGATTGTTTTTCTTCTGTCCCCCCTCCCCCTTTCCCTCTCTCTTTCTCTCTCTCAACCCAACCGGTTAAAGCAGATGGCCGCCCACCAAGAGCGGGGGTCTGCTTGAGGTTTCTACCCGTTAAAGGGGAGTTTTTCCTTACCGCTGTCGCCAAGTGCTTGCTCATGGGGGAATTGTTGGGTCTCTGTAAATTAAAGAGTACGGTCTTGACCTGCTCTATGTGAAAAGTGCCTTGAGATGACTTCTGTTGTGATATGGCGCTATATAAATAAAGATTGATTGATTAATTGATTGATTGACAATCAAAACATACAACAGCACAACAACAAACAGTACAAAGTAAAAAAACAAAACAAAACACAGAACACACCATACAAGTTACAAAATACAAAGCTACACACAATAGCACATCACATACACCCACAATGTCAATTAGAAATTAATAATATAAACTTGTCAAATTAAAAGCAAGACTACCTGCGTTAATGAGAAGACCACAGATGGAGTTTAGACTCAGTGGTCACACAGCTAATTGGTCTTTAGTAGATATTTTAATTTGGCCTTAAATGTATTGATTGAACTACAGTTCTTCATATTATCAGGTAGGGCATTCCACTGAGTTGTGGCTTCCACAGAGAAAGCTGACTGCCCAAATGCAGTGTGACGAAATTGTATAGTACAATCTTGTATAGAGGATATTCTGGAGGATCTAATAGAACTTACTGAGCGAGTGTACACAAAGTCACGTAGTGAAGGAGGGGCCAAACCATTTAAAATTTTATAAACTTGGCACAAATTTTAGAATAATCTAGAATTCTCAAAGCTCAGTAAATTGTATTTCTCCAGTACCCTGCAGTGATGGAAATGCATTGGCTTTTTGTCCAGAGTTTTTAGAATTTATTTGTATAAGGACTCAAGAGGTTTTATGGCTGTTTCTTCAGCCTGACCCCAACATGTGATGCAATAAGACATATGGGAAAGAATCATAGCATGCATAAATATCTTGGCTGCATCCAAAGAGAGAAAGTTTCTAATATTGAAATTTAAAATTTGCTAAGTTGTACTTTATGTTTTTAACCGTTTTTTAGCATGTTTCTTAAAATTCAAAGTTGGATCCAGTGTCACCAAGATATTTAAAATCAGTAACTATGTCAATTTTTTCACCTTTGATGAAAATATCAGCGTTAGGAGGTTGTACCATAGTTTTAGAGAAAAACATACCTTTTGTCTTGTTTACATTTAGACTCAGACATGATTGATAAAGCCGATGTGTAATCCTTTCCAATGCAATTGTCAGCTTAGCAGCAGCTAACTTAACTGTTTTTTTTGTGTGTACACAATGGTGTCATCTGCATATATTTGTTGTTCTACATCATGACACTGGTGAGGGAGATCATTAATATATGGGCTAAATAATAAGGGACCTAACACTGACCCTTGTGGAACACCCATTGTGCACTTCATGTTACTGGACAGTGTGTCACCAACTTTACTACATTGTATCCTATTAGATAAATATGAAGACATCCATGCCGGTGCTCTAGATGAGAAGTTAAATTTAGAGAGTTTCGATATTAAAACATCATGATTGACTGTATTGAATGCTTTACGCAGATCTAAAAATAGAGCACCAACTACTGACAAGCCTTTGTCATTAAGTGCAAGGTAGCAGTTTCAGTGGAATGATTTGCTCTAAAGCCAGGTTGCATACAAAAAATTGCTTGTATTAAGAAATGCTGTCAGTTGTTTAATGACAACTTTCTCAGCAACCTTTGAGAGTTTATTCACCGTCTACAACAGCAGAAGAGAAATTATAGCCAAAGGGTGCACATTGCATGCCCAAAACAACTTAAGGGGTATAGAAATGATAAACTGTATGAAAGATTTAGATTTGGTGGGGCTGATTGCATTCATTGCCAGTCTACTTCAATCACAACTGGAACACACTACTAAAAGGAGTTGAGCATTGACTGTGGCAGAACAGGTGCTTATTGCTTTGCACATGTGGATCATTCTACCAAGTCATCAGAGATGGTGTGTGTATCCATAAATCCACTATCTGCTCTGTAGTACACACATTCTCGCCTGCATCGTGCTTCATAATATCGCTGAAGAACACAAGGTTCCACACTGTGATGGAAGGAGTGATCATTCACAGCCCCAAGTAGATGGACCTGACCTACAACTGGCAGCACTGCAGCCAGATGGAGCAACTGAATGGTCATTGAGACGCTCTAGTGAACCATTATTTTATTTAGGATCTTTTGATCAATAAAAACATTAGTATGGTGACAAAACAGTTTTGTGTTTGACTTTTATAATTCCGTGAGACATTTAATATCCATACTGTGTTAATGAAATGTTGTATTACTTTGACCGACAGATGGTGGCCTATCCAAAAACTGCAAATCTAGATTATGTAATCCTAATCTTGTGGTATCTGGGTCAGAATGATCGTATCTATAAAGTCTTTGAAAAACCAAGACAAAACCTACAAGATCAATTTCATCTGGGATAGCAAAAATTGATTTACAAAACCTGGATAAAATTGATCTAGATTAAAGGTTCTGAAATGCTGGGCCCAGGTAATCCATCTTACTTTGGTGCAAGTTTTTCAAAGCAACATCGGATTTGATCACCCTGACCCAGATACAAACTTTTCAAGATTGCAAAATCTGGATTACCAGTGCTCTAAATGGGACTACATATCACAATGTAGGCTACTAGCTATGCAAAGAACAACAGGTAGAACAGGTAGGGTCACTTTAAGTGTTTTTATTTGAAGAGACAGAAAACAGCACAATAAAACAACACAAGGAGAGATTAGTGATTAGTGATAGAGTGATTTGTTCCCTTTCCAGACAATTCTGTACTTCTGCTTTTTCAATTTCTCGTGTAAGAAGTGAGTCATAGTCATCATCATCTTTGTTGGCAAAGAACACTTTTGGCCTCCTTTCTGAATAACTGTGGCAATAACTACTGGCTTTGCCAGTGAAGATCCACCTTCTTACTCAGTAACAGGGCTGATATCCAGAATAAATAAACTGACTAATTTTCCCCTACAAGTGTGGGCTCACCATTCCCTACAACATCTTGAATCCAGTGCAGAGCTTGTGAGTTTTCACCTCCAATAATGTCAAGAACCACACCTGTGTGATCACCTCTCTTAAAAGGCTTGCTGCCTGTTTGGGTATTATATATATATTGTTATAAAAAATTATGATTACACTGTGTATGAGTGTTACTATTTTATCTAGATCATGATGAATTCTTCCTGTCTTGTACTGCAACATCAGAAGACTTATCAGCTAAGGTTAAAGAAAGTTCGTTATTATATTTGTAAAGAGGAAGATGTAGAAATTAAAATTTGTTGGAGACAGGATGAGACATGTCATCTGGGGGTCAGTTGGGCAGGATGGCTCCTGAATAATACAACTGAAAACAGACATGACGTTATCTATAAGTCTGTGTTTTGATATTAAGAAAAGAACTGTAACGCCCACTTAAGGTGTATAAAACCCTGTTATAAGCGCTCCACTAGGAGCCTTTTTCTTTGTAACCTAATCCTGCGTGTTGCATTGTGAAACACTCCTTCTTGTACAAGAAAATAAATTCTGTTAAATTTGATACTTTGGCTCCGGTCTCTATTGTTTAATGGTCATTAAGAAGAAATTTTTTAACATATAAATTTTTTTGTTTTGCTTCAGCATGGTCCTTTGTTGCCCTGGTCTTCAGATTCTTCCATCTAAATCTCACTTGCACCATGGTCCTCTTCTATCTCTTTGAGGCTGTTTTTATAAGTTAGAATAAACAAGGGAGGAGTTTGGATGTGTTCTAATGGGTTTCACGCCGAATTATTGATGAATATTCAATTTCTTTGTTCTACGGGCTTTAGGTGTGGCTGGTGCTTTGCAGCCTGCGCCTCCTGAAGTAAAGGAATTTGGTGAAATCTAATTCTGAATTTTTACATGCAAAAACTCACGCTTCAAGTCACTGTTGCCTATTATTTCACATTAAAGCTGTAAACACATTCTTTTCATAATGTCCAAGCATTCATGATATTTCTGATTAATAACGGTCCTGTCAGATTGTATCATATTTGTGAAACTATTCAAAAACAGCTAAGCAGTTTACATGATTCATGATGTCAGTTCTTCTAATAACAAACATTAACCTTCATATTAACACTTCATGTCTAAGCATATAACCTTCATTGGTTCAACTTTCTCAAACTATTTACACAACTTAAACCATCTACTGAAATAAAGTTTGAAACTAAAGTAAAAGGAAATAAAGTTAGGCAACACTTATGTGATTAGATTACTTTCAGAAACATATTTAAATATAAGTTGACATAACTTACTCCATAATATAAAAGCATTCAATGTGACTATTTACTTTAAACTTTAAACTCAAATCCTTCAAATATTATCTTTACATTCCTATTATTTTAGAAACTTCATTCTTTCAACCAAACTACTTGTCTAATTTAACTACTAAAATATGATTGTTTATGAGGTTAATAGATCACAAGTTAAACACTTAAAATACAAATACATGGTTATTAAACATTCATTAACTCTTCACATAAGGGAATTTAACTCTTGTCAATAGAGGAGCAGTATTGTTACCTGTTAGTATAAAAGGATAATACAATATAAGTCTTATATCTCTTTAGTAGATAGTCATACACCTATGAAAGTTATACCGTTCTTCTTGTATTTACATGACAAGTAACATGATATAAGTTACATAATGATTAGACATTTAATTTAAATGAATTTCAGGTTTGCCTAAGATTTGCAGGGATGCTTCATAAAGTCCTCAGGAATGTGGATTAGTTTATGGCGTTGTTGATAAGAGTCTTCCATCTAAATGGGAGTTGTTTTACTCCGGTTCAAGTGGCCTTGAGGATCTGTTCATGCTTTTAGTTCAACTTATTGAAATGGTTTATTAGAAGGTCTTTGAGTCTGTTGAGCATCACTGATCAAACCCCCACTTAGAGGGTTACAAAGGTCAGTTCTGCAGAACTGCAGAGGGTGTGCTCTTACAAATTTAGGAATCCAGGGAGTCTGTCTCTTATTTTCCTTAAGGATCAAAGATTAGTTAACAGAATTAAAGAACAAGAGGTTGTCCTCCTACACTGATATGTACATTGCAGACCTTGTCAGGACAAAACGTCAACACACAACCCAAAGGAATCACAGTCTGTCCGTGGAAGAACAGGGCCTCATTGTTCTGCACTTCTATTCATCTGGGACTTTCTACCATGTAGTTGGTGACAATATAGGATTTCAGACATCAAGTGTCAGTTATGTGGTGACACCTGTGTCAGTCACATTGGCCAGCCTGGTCAATGAATTTGTTTTTTTTTCATTTTCTGGTTCTCCTGTGCACACCTACTTTTTTAGAGTGCATCCAAAAAAGGGCTTTATTTCCCACACAGTTATCTCTATTTGATATAAACCTACTCAAATTAAAGATGAGACTTGGCACTTTAATATAGTATCCATTATTGTATTTCAAATCGAATGTGCTGAAGCACAGAGCCTGAAAAACGAACAATGTATAACTGTCCAAATACTTACTATTTGGATTGTATGCTTGACTGATACATGCCACTTTTCACCAGCATGTACTGTGTAAAATGTGTAAATAATGTCATGACATTATAATGGAGTATGACTAATAGTAAAGCAAAAGAACTAGTTTGTTGACTGTGTTGTGTGTCCAAGTCACGTGTTAAGAGCTGCTCTGAACCTGCTGTCATGGAGAGAGGTGAGATGCAAATATTATTTAAACACATACAGGGACATTCATAGTGTTGTGCTCAGTTGTAAACATGAAAAGCGCTTGGGAGCTAAGTTCAAACCCTCATTACTCTTGCACCTCCAAACAGCTGGCCTGTCACTGCATGAAATGGGTGTGTATGTTTAATTGTCAGTTATGGAAAATTACAGAATCACAGCCTGACAAGCGTACCAGATGGTGGCACATTAATGGCCAGCATAGTGAGCATAGCATCGGACAAAGTTTGACCATTACTACTAGCTATTTTCACATGGGGATGATGTGAAAATATCAATGTATTCATTTAATTAATATAAGTGATATATGTCAGTGGAGCAGTAGTGATATGTGTATTAAGCATTTTGTTACCATGGCAGCATACTATGCTCTAGAAGCCTAAACCTAACAAAACAAAGGATTGGGACGACTCCAGTTTCTGGTGTCATAGTTCTATGGGTTTTGCGCCTAACCATCAAAAACAAAAACAACAACGAAAAAAACATTGCCAGTGAACCTAATTCGGGCAGCAATTGATGATAACTTAGTTTTGATCAAAGGCATTTTTGGCCTTTTGTAGGGTCAGGGACAAAAAATTCATTAGGAGTTATCTTCTGGCATCCATACAATACTTCATGGCAATCTGATCGGTGTTAGTAGAGATATCGTGCAGTGAACCACAGTGTTGGATAGACAGACCTACAAACCCTTATTGAGGTCAATGTATCACAAAACTGGACCATTAACAGCATCCGTCATCATGCTGGGTAATTGATATTATTCAATGGTTACATGTCCACAGACACTATTAATTTATATTGGGTTATAAAACAAGATACTGATATCAAATAATTGCTGCTCTGGCAATATCCTGCCTTTATCTGATGTTATGGAAATGGTGTGTATTCAGGTTTGATCCCTTCTGTGTTGGCAGGGATCAGCTAGCTGATATGGCCTTAACCTGGAATTAACTCGCAGAGGTGTAGATGAAGGCCAGCAGAGAGAGACAGACAGAGGAAGATAGATAAAAAGGTCAAGAGAGCAAAGAGAGATAAATGAAGAGAGACTGAATGAACTGAATGATAGTCACCATGCAGCAATAAACAAATACTTACCTATAATGTTCAGTCAGCATGGCAGTCAGCATGGCCTTGAAACTCCTGATAAACTGTAGTAACTCTATAAATGCAGTGTAACAACCTGCATGCTGCAAAGACGCCGATTAGCTTATCACTACATTTATTATGCATATTTTTTATCAGAAGTTACAGCATATTGCAGCAGTGGAAGCCACTAAAAATTAGAAAGATAATTTTTAGTGAGATAAAGATAAAGATAGACGCTTAGTTTAGCTAGCATTTGACACACTTTTTCTGGGTATTTCTACCCTTAAATGCTTGCAATTATCCATCACTATAGCCGTCACTATTATAATGTGTTCATATATAAGTACATCAGTTTCCGTTTTCATGTGGATGACTCCCAGATCTATTTCTCGTTGACTCCAACATCATAACACAACTGATCAAAATACAATCCTGTCTTACAGATATTAAAAACTGGCTCTCTCAAAACTTTCTTCAGTTAAACTCAGATAAATATACGGAAGCCCTGAGAGGTAAGTGAGAAAAAAATATTTCTTGAGATCCTATTTCCATGTTTGATCTAAATTGTTTTGTCTCCTGTGTTTATGACTTAAGAACAGGTGAAAAAAAGGTTCCATAATGATTTTTCATCTGTGAAACTAGAAATAGGCTAGAAATGTATTTTATTTATTTATTTATTTTATAATGAATGAAATACTTAACAGCAACTATGACTGAATGATGCTGTCTTGTTTCACAGTGGGCAAAATGAGACCGACACACTGTTGGGAAGAAATTCCAACCTGATCAGTTGCACGTAGGTGAGGCGTTGTAAAGTATGACCAAAGCTATCTAAGTGTATTGGAGCAGTGAGCTTAACTTGGTTATGTTGGCAGATGAAAGTGTCCAGAAACAAAATAAGAATGTGTTGTTAGTCTTACCTCATGAATACATTTATGTGAAACACAGGTATGATTGCGCAACATACAGTGCATTAAAAAGACCCAATCTCAGCTCACTCTCTCAATACATTATAATTATGCTTCTCACTTTCAGTAGTGGATTTTCCACTTCCCTTTTCATTTTTTACTTTTAGACCCTTCCCTTTGTTTGCCATGATATACCATATAAGATTATTGCAGATTGGAATGGAGTTGTTTCATTTGAATGAATCATTCTTTCTCTTGATAAAATCTGTAGGAGAAATACAGTGAGCACAACCCAAGGGTCTAAACACACCTGAAGGTTCCATTGGTGGCCAAGTACCTGAACCTGATCAAATGAGGACATGACAAGTCTACAGCTTTTCAGTATTGTGTCAGAATTGTATCTATAGTTTTTGGAGGACATAATCACTGTATGATCAATAAATAAACATAAATAATAAAACATATTTTGGCTGTTGTTTTTATTAGACTAAACATGATTATATATGTTTAGAATTGTTTAGAAACCTTAGATGTTGAAGTTTACATGCCTATAAGGAGCATAGGAGCAGGATGTACGTTTTTTGTTAACCTAAATGTTGCAACAAATGTTTGTCAGAGAAGTGTAACAGAAATTGCCATAAACTGTTGCAAACAATAGTAACCACAGGTGCAACACTTTCTACCACATGTTGATAAAACTGTTAAAGCTACCAGAACTTTGGCACAAAACTAAAATAACATAACTAAAGAACTAAATTAAAATGCAATGAGTGATTATTCTGTTGTATATAGCTATCATTAAATGCCAGCTTGCCTTATACCTGTTCTCCCTGTCTCCAGGATTACCTGCCCACCAAGCCTGCCAGTCAGCTCACATCTTCTGGATTACCTCTGCCAAGCCTCCTCTCGGATTCCTCTCCCTCATCTCAGCCCAAACACCAGCTAGCCACCATCTCATCAACCCTGCCTGTCTCAGCAATAAAAGACTTGTTAATTCACCTTACCTGCTTGTCCAGTATCTGCATTTGGGTTCAGCCTTGATACGTGACAACCTCACTTGTCCTTATTATTATAGCAATTATACTTTTATTTATTGTTTATCTGGTGATTTCTTTTGTTTTTATGTCTATGTAAAACTGTGCAACTTGTTTTTGAAAAGTGCTATAAGTTATTATTATATACATTAGGAAATGCCTAATGTATACTTCTAGGACTTCAACATGTACTGCAAAAACTACAGGTACAGAAGTATTACAAAGTTACAAAATTCACATAAAGTATCAAAAGTAAAAGTACTCATTATGCAATTGTGCAAATTATGCACATGTTTATACAGATATATAGTGCCTGTAAAAACTATTCACTCCTCTTGGAATTTTTAATGTTTTATTGTCTTAACACATTCACATTCTGATTAACACATCAGACAGGTTTTCATCTGGCTTTTTTGGACACTAATCAATAGAAAAAGATTCTTATGCCAAAGTGTATTTATTTAGGTACTTTGCCAGTACACTTTGGCATTAGAGTCTTTTTCTACATTTATATTTACATTTCATCACTGGTTTGTTCTTTTTGGTCCCTGTTACATAAACCACCACCTGCGGAATGCAAGATGTGCTGATGCAATGATCCATAAAATTTAAAATAAAGAGAATGCATCAGAGCTATGAGTGTGCAGTGTGCAGCCAAAGAAACAAAATATGAAATTAAACATTTCTAGAAATTGAATATTGAAATAATTAACCTGGATAAAATAAGGTGAGCTAAGAAATAAAACAACAATTCTGCATACTGTTACATATCAAGAGATTGTTGCAGTACTATAAATCTTGCATCAGCTTGTGAAGTAATGTGTACAGTCAGGTCTGAGATCTTCTGTGCGAGTCAATGTCACACCAGCAGAAACATTTATAGCAGCCACATTATGCAATTGCTTCAACATGCTGCTCTACACAGGTTTTCAAATCAATGAACTGATAAACTGTACACTCACAGCAATGCTGATCTGAATACAAACTTCTTCAAAACAGCCAAAGTGGAGCTTCAGTGCAACACACTGGTCAATGTGAGAGGATTAAATATAACAATTGGTGGGGGAGTTTTGAAGCATGTCATATGGTGCTTGTGTGTGTTGCACCTACAGTCAAATAAAATGTGATAATCAGGTAGTCCTTTCTGCTTAAAGAACTAGTTTATTTAACTTAGGTCTTTTATTTTTGAAGCTAAGGCCATCGGTTCTATTGGTTAAGATAATATTCTACTCACTAAAGCTCTGAGATCTCAAAAGGCAGCAGCATTACTAAAACAAAAAAAAACAAGCAATCAGACAAGTTATAAAGAACACAAAAGCTCAGAAACAGATTTTCACTGTGTCACATGTGCAGGCATTTTACTACTGGGGTTTTTTTGTAAGTCTTTATGTCCAAAATAATTCATTCATTTACTACTCCCTACTCACTATATAAATAGTTCTACGCAGAGTACTATACAGCGTGCTCATCTGCAAAATGGTTTTGGACACTACTATGGAAATTTTCATTTCACCATTACGCATACGTCATTGCTGTTGCACAAATAAAACATGACTCCATTATGAGTCAGTACACTTTATTAAGTAATTAAACCTATTATTCTCCAATAAATAAACACAAAGTACTTTATGCTCATTGATGCTGTGCTGCATTTGCTGCCCTGCTCTTATTTTATTGAACATTTGATTTGTCACGGCCTGATGTCACACAAGACAAACTATACTCCACTGAAGATACTTCATAAAAACACTTTGCAGAGCTCTGTGGAAAATGCCACCCAATCTCAATGTTGTGTTTGTTCTTACCATCATTCAGTATTGTTGATCAGGAGGAAACAGAATAATTATTACAGAGACAACTGCCACATGCTGCTTTTGCTACACTAGCAAGATGTCATCAAATTGTCAAAAGAGAAAACTGAGCTGTTTGCTTGCTAAGCCTTTACATTTATCTTTTCTGAATTCTACTCACAGTGTGTCAGACTACTCCCCCTCCTGGGAAAACTTAGACATGGCATAATTGTTAAATTATATTAAATTGTTTTAAATTATATTGTCACATGGCTTTTAGTCATGTATTAAATTTAATGACACTGTTATCAGTTTTATTATCTTTATTTAGCACAGAAGCTCAGTGCTACTACAAATAAAAGCAATGTGTGAACACCAGTGTCAGTTTCTGGACATATTTTTTGGTTACCCTGAATCTGTCCATGATGCAAGGGTTCTTAAAAATAGCCCTTTGTTCATTTGACTGTACCTACGTGAAGGCTGCTGTATTCTAGCAGATGGTGGATATTTCCCAACCTCTCACATTCATAAAACCTTATAGGGAGCCAGTGAGAAATGCAATTGCAAGGACCGTGACAGTGGTGTGTGTATATGAAGCTTCAATAGTCTACATAAAATGTCCTTGACATTAAACCTTGTTTAAACTCCCAACTATGCTAATGTAACGTTAGCCCATAGGAAGCTAACCTGCCCAGTTACAGTGCTAACTAAAATCACTTTTTCAAAGTCATGTCAGTTTGTTTGCTGTCACAAAATGACAAGTAGGCCTACACTAGAGATGCTGCAAGTGGTGATTTTTGCCAATCCTGTCATCTGGTGACAATTAGAAGATACAGTATCTACACATAGGGCCTGATTTATCAAACATGCCATAATTTAGCACCTTGGGTGCATAATTTTGAGTCACCGCTATTTCTCAATTTAGTGGGTGATTTACCAAGACAGATAATGCACAGCCGCAACTGACTTAATTTGAATGCACTGCTGTTAATATCTACTGCTCGAAGAGGCACCTGGCGCAAGTCTGAAATGCAACATCGCTTTCAGCCCCCTGATAGGCAATCCTGGGTTAGTCTCGTGATAACAGACAATCAGAGATCTCCGCCTACCAAAGTCTGGGGATTTCTAAATGCACGGTAGTTCCTTGAACGGCGGCGAGAACAGCCGCTAACAAACCTACACCCCTTACATTTTTTCAAGGACACACCTTATGACACACCAAATAATGCTCTCCACCCATTCTCCTCCGTAGTGAACTGCATGTCACCGCCCCAGTATGAAGGGCCACCTCAAAGACTTTGGATTGGTTCTGCAATGCAGGTTTTTTTTTTAAACTCTCTAAATGTTTCCAATCAGTTTTAACAGCAAAACCTGGGAGATTGTCCTCAATCTCTATGAGTGAAATGTTTAGAGACTGACCTGTGAGTCTAGGATCAAGAGTTGTGTCCTGAGGCAGAGTTCAGAGCTGTGTATTCTCAGCAATACTTAAATTTGACTTTACTGTAGTTGTGCTGCTATATTTCAAATTTGTTATGTATTTCATATTTATTGTTTAATTTATTAAATTAAATCTGATTGTACCAATATCCTTTCCGCATTTGACTGAAAAACAAGTGGCAAGAAACATGGCTTTTATTATGTATGTGTACAAAAAACAGTTAAAATATTTAAAGGTTTGCATATTTATCACAGAAATGTTTAATTGCATCCACATTTCCCTCACATCTTTGCGCATAAAACACATTTACCACAAGATAAATAACCAAAATGAATTAAGATCAAACATAAGACGAGTAGAGAAATTAAGGGGTCCTTGTTGGTGATATTCACTCTCTCTCTCTCCATGAGCTGATGTGATGGTGGCGTGACCGACGTTTGCTGCAGCCTGTCCTAGTTCCGACTACACAGTGTCTTTTTCCATGTCTATGTCTACATCTGTGTCATCATGTGGAGTGCAAGGGAAATATGTCTATGATCGTCAGTTTCTTTTGGACATTCATAACAAAGACTTTTGCTACGAGAAAAACTGACTGAGGGAGTGAGCTTGGTCTGCTATGCCCAGTAGACCCAAAGGACCATGGCCGTGCCTGGAGTTGTGCCAAGGAAACATCAAAAGTGGTGCGACAGGATGTGGAAGCGGGGCAAGTGTGGAGGAGTGCGAACTAAATGTTAACCCATATAAACCAGCAGTTCCAAGAATCATGTTGCCTTACATTCTCTGGACAGAAAAAATGATTATATAACTTCCCCATCAGTGCTGGTCACTCGTTGACATGCAAGAGCTGTCTACATCCAACTGAGACATCCAACTCTCTCAGTGCTGCTAACTGCTCGTTCTTTTTTTGCTTTGTTTTTTTCTCTTGGGATTTATATGTTTTTATCATTTTTTTAAAGGGAATTCTTAGATATATAGTATATCTTCATCCTTTCTATTGTTGTACTGCTGTGGGCTGGGAGGAACAGCATTTTGTTTTTCATGTATGCAAATACACAAGAAAATGACAATAAACTAAATCTTGACTCTAATTCCCTATCTAGCTATCTGTCTTTCTGGCTAAACAAAGTATATATACTAGTATAGTATATAGATATATACTAGTATATATCTTCAATGTATGCAGATGGTTGCCTGGCAAGCCCACACTATCACCAAGACTTCAGGAAGTTACTGCACCCAGCTGAGAAGTATCTGAAACATGTAATCACTATCAAACCACAAACTGTTATATTGACATTTCTCATTGTGTGCGAATGAGACAAACAACATCGTGGACATACATTAATGACAAATTAAAAAGAGCTCAAAGTGTCCTCCAACATCTTTACTTTAGAAATAGATTGCGGACCGATCTGTCAAGCAGCTAAGAATTACTGCTGTCACAGATTATAAGACAGACACTCTGAAAAATATTAGCCTAGAGAAAATCATTTCAATGCTTCCAACAGCTTGACAGGAGAGAGTGCAAGTATGTGACTGATAGACAAACTACAATGATGTGTGATTTCTGCAATGGTATTATTCCACTTGGCATTTATCATTAGCTTGCACTTGTCACTTGTCATTGGCAGTGAGAACTGCTAATGACTGCAGCATCTGGGAAATACAAAAACACCTACCATTTCAAATAGTGAGTCTCACTGCTGCAGTTTGGTTGATAGTTAGACTAATTTAGTGCTGCTAGTATTTGTTTTGCATTTTATTGAAATACTTTTCTTCTCTCCAGGTAATTTCTCTACTGTCACGATACGACATACATGCAAGTTGGTAGACTTTTTTTATTCACTGTAAAATAATACACACAAAAACACAATTGTCACAGTAAGTCAAGACCTCTTGATTTCATAAGTTATCAGCTTTATGTAGCCTACAGTTTCAGTATATTGAGAGGATAACTAATTTCCTTCGCAATTTACATACAGTATGTTTGCACCCTGTCAGTGCCTTGTTGATGCAGCCAAATGCCTCATATGCCTTTTTTTTTTTTTTTTTTTTACATTTTCTGGCATTTAAAAATGCTTCTCTGTGTTTTCTCTTTAATTAGTGAAGGAGACCATTGCAGTGTTTGGTCTGCAATTTCTATATCAGATTTCAGTTACAACTTTTTTTGACATTGCAAATCCAGAACCTGAAACTTGGAATCTGGAGCCTGGGCAAACTGGGCTTACAGGTAGTGATGTTACTCATTAGTAAAGACTTCTTGATTTCATAAGTTATCAGCTTCATGTAGCCTACAGTCATCTGGGGAAGATAATGAAGCATAAATTGCTTACTTCCACTTGATACCAGCACATCCCGTTAGCTTGTTCTGCACTCCAGTGGCCTGAAACACCCAGTACTGGAAAACAACTGCTACTGTTTCTCTCCTTTGGGATAACAAACGGGTCGAGGAATGATAGGGTTACAGAATACCTCCACTTGTTTCTCTTCTTTGTTCCTTTAAATATGTGTCCCTGAGGACCTCCACTTTCTGCAGCATATCTTCTCTGACAAGAAACACATGTTAACATGAAACTAAAAAATCAGAATCGTTATGCTAGTAAGCCAGACTAGCCTGCTGGGAAAGTCAGCTAAGCTAACATTAGTGCTAACAAACTGGAAAGCCAGGTCATGCTACATTGGTTTGTTGCAAAGTACAACCAATAGCTGGAATCAAATAACTGAAAACTTTTCGGAGCTTACCAGGAACTTCTATTGTCACAGTTACTTTCCTCCTCTTTTGATTTGTCTCTATATGATGGATAAAATTGTACAGTTCAGGTAACCGCAGATGGCAACAATCAGTTTGTCCTCCATTTTGCATTCAATCCCAGCTCTGATGAAGCAAACCTCTTCAAACTATGATATGAGTAGCAGTAAAGGTCTATTTCACAATATGACATGAGCAAACTGGATGTAGGAAAAAACTAGCTTCCCGTGACGGCGCTAGCATAATTTGCTGTGTACGTGCATCTTGTCATCTTTCTCAACAGATCTTTTTTGATTTCTGGAGATCCGTTGAGTAATCTGCATTTAGGATTGTCTATTGTCTAGCAAGGTGGACTGGAATTGCCAGTGTTGAGAAAGAGGTCATAAGGCCAAGCTAGCTTATTGATGAGTTGACGTGTTGCTGCAGGCCCATAGAGATTTTTGGAAGAGATATTTGGAGTAAGCACTTCAACAGTGAGCCATGTCTTAATCACATTGTCAAACTACTTGTACCTTGTATTGGGATCAGCTCAAATCTGGATGACATGGCAGCAGCAGAGACGAAAATTGCCTGTGAAATCCCAGCAGTACAGCCCACATATAAGGGTAATTGTTCACTGCACATAGAAACACAGAAACAAGAGCCCTGAGGCAATTACCTTCCACTCGGGTCATTCTCATGAACTCATGAAATCAGGTGTCCAAGCATAATAAATACATAAAACAGCTGAAAACATCAGTTTTTAAAAATTAAATTGTAGCCCATTGACTCTATTTCATAGACCAATTAATATTTGGAGCAGTACATTAGTTTTTATATATATTTTACTATATTTTCCCTAAAAATCTCATTATGATAACCTGTCCAGTCCAATCATTTTTATAACTTTAAATAGGTGTATCTCATAAAATAAATAAGTTTATGTAAATGTAAGTGTATTTAAATGGTTGAAAATTATATATATTTAATCAGACTGGCAAGATGTTTGTACAAATTACCTCTGTGTCCAGAATGTAAACTCACATGGTTTATGTTGTTTAAAGCTAAATGCCAAAGGAATACGTTGCTTAAATTGTCATAGTTTTACTCCTTATTTTAGAGAGTAATGTGTGTTTTGCATTTAATATAACTTACAGTGAGCTATAGTTTGTAATGTGTATGAAATCTAGAGAACAATAACGTTACTGTTTATTATTGAGTTTAAAAAGTGCTCAGATGGTTGTAGCTGTGGCAGTTAGCCTGTGAGAGCCAGTTGCTCACTCTCTGCACTCACTAGCCTCAAATCACCTGCTTATGTGATTTTCTCCTGTTAGCTTTGAGGTAGACTTCGGATGAAGAGGGACAGCTTGTTTCCTATGACTATTGGAGAGGAACTGACCGCTGCTGCTACACAACCTCCTGGACAACTTTTGGTATTTCATTTACCGAATTACCAATTAAAGACAATTAAAGGAGCCCTTTGGATTTCTGCTAAAAGAGACACTTTCTTATTTTCTTTTTTTTTTTTTATTTGAGGACCGTTTCAGTTCTACTAGTCCATGGACTTAGAAAGGACTCTTTAAGTTTTAAGGGCAACATAATACATTTCCAGGTTGAACCTGCAATTGTTAAAATTATTAAGCCAATTATTTGAATATACAGATTTGTTACAAAACCAAGGTGGAGCAGTGGAAAACAGCCTCTTTGCTGCATGATTAGGTCTGGGGAAAGACATTATTGTCCAAGACGCTGAGCAGGTGCAGGATTTTTGAGATGAAACAAACTGAGCATCAAGTTATTTTCCTTTACCTCAGAGTTGTTTTAAGTTGTTTAATGCTGCAGTGTGTGTTGGTCAGCTGGTCTCGTTTGTCACTGGTATACTTCACGTTGATCTCGCAAAGGTAATTATTTAGTCATTAAATCAAAAAATGCTTGCAACTGCTACCCTTTTGTGAAGATGAACTCTGGCATGTGCGCACTGTAGACTGTCCAGATACTCCAGTGCCCTTGCATTTGAGCTCCACCTTTTTCGTTCGATCAATATCACATAATTAACTAACATTTAGAAGACTGACTTTTTTTCCCCACTCCTAGTAGTGGTGTATTTGACCTTGGGATTAATGATCACTGTCCAATAGTGTTTATAAGGGACATTCATCTAAAAAAGGGAACTGGCCTTCACATTGGTGGTCAAAAGAAACTGGATGGACATGCTTTATTAGATGATCTTTATCAGAGTAATATTCTTTATACTAATGACATTCCTGATATAGAACCAGCTCTGAACTTCTCTATCAAAACCTTCCACTCAATTGTTGACAAGCATACGCCTTTTAAATTGTTTAGTCTAGTCTATGAGTCTCAGCAGAATTATCTTCCTTGCTTACAGAGAGAAATACAGCTTAGTCCCTTGTTAGATGAACAGAATACGCATCCCATCATCATCTGCTTTCAGAAGAATAAGAAACGGGTGTGCTACATCTGTGAGAAATGCAAAAGCTAAATATTAAATGGATTTGATTACTAACTCATATTGTTTTGGAAGGCTTTAAATTCAAACAAAATAAAAACTGTGGTTTCCTTACCCCTACAGTGTCAATGATTCTACAGTTTTTGATAAGAACTGTAGTTTTAAACATTTTGTCAATACCAGTCATCTGTTTGACAGTGCACACTTATGGCCCCCTGTAGAAAATGATTGTCTGTTCACATTTCAGTCTTTCTCTTCCACAGATGTTTGTGACGCTTCAATCCACAGGACATAATACATGAAACATCAGTGGTACCAGGCTTTAATGATATATACAATTGGGTGTCATCTGCATAACAGTGGAAATCAATGCTATTTCTACAAATGATTTGCACCCGGGGTAGCATGTAAATGGTGAATAAGAGGGGACCCAAAATAGACCCC
Organism: Thunnus thynnus; assembly: GCF_963924715.1. Classification (NCBI taxonomy): domain Eukaryota; kingdom Metazoa; phylum Chordata; class Actinopteri; order Scombriformes; family Scombridae; genus Thunnus; species Thunnus thynnus. The sequence continues at coordinate 2,508,028 of NC_089528.1, forward strand.
CGGGTGTCTATTTTGGGTCCAAGCATCTCCAAGCATTACAGAGAGGGACCTATTCAACAGATAGGAGATGAACCAATCCAGTGCCACATCACTGATGCCAACATAGTATTTCAGATGGCTGATTAGGAAATTATAGTCCACTGTGTCAAATGCTGAGCTGAAGTCAAGGAGAATTAAAATGGAGTATAGGCCAGTGTTGGCTGCAAGCAGTAGGTCATTGGTGACCTTGACTAGAGCAGTTTCAGTGCTGCGTGGGGAGTGGAAGCCAGATTGAAAGTTTTCAAATATTTGATTGTTGTTCATAAAAGAGATCAGTTGTGTGGAATCAATTTTTTCTAAAATTTCTTATAAAAAAGGAAACTTGGAGATGGGTCTAAAATTATTTAAAACAGAAGGATCTAGAGAGGGCTTCATTAAAAGGGGGTGAATGATGGCATGTTTGAAATAGGAGGGGAAAATATCAGTGGACAGACAGCAGTTAATAACTGCACTTTATAGTCTGACACTAACAAAAGCCCTCACCTTCTCAGCTTTATAGTTTACCAAACTAGCTGCCACAAATACCAATGGAAGCATTACAACCTTAAACTGTATTGAAAACTCCAGAGTACTGTGTGACAAGACAACTGTTAGCCGCTTTAAGCAGTGCAGGTGGTGACTGACACCATTCAGTCCCACAAACCAGTACATTAGACTCAACTCACCTGCTGCTGATACCAGCTCTCATGCATAACTGCTGCCCACACTTTTCATACATGCTGAACGGTTGTGTGTATGCTGAAGAATACTCAAGCCTTGGGGCTTTCAGCCTGACTACATCTCTTCATGCACCACAGTGGACAGTAGACTCAGTGCCTGTTAGCCTGTGGATAGACTTCCTGTTCCTTCCTGAAATTCACTGCTGCAGTTTGGTTGATAGTTAGACTACTTTAGTGCCTGTTAGTGTTGATAATTGTTTTGTATTATGTTTTAAATACCTTTGTTGTCTTCAGGTCTGCTACTGTCATGAAACAACATACATATGAGTTGGTAGATTTTTCTGTACTTACTGTAAAAATAATACACATGTAGCATCAACACAATTATCATTGTAAGTTACTTAAATAACTGATTTTGATGTTATCCTGCTTCATGTAGCCAACAGCCTAATGTTTTGGGAGGATAATAAAGCATAAATTGCTTTTCTTCTACCTGCAAATCTTGCCAGCTTGTTTTGCACTGTGGTGGTGAAAGGTGAAGCTGGATATTGAAGAGCCTGGTCTCTTTTCTTTGAGGTTTTTAGAAACATACAGTATGACAGATACATTTCAAATGTATATCTTAAATATACATTTACATATACATACTATTGAAATACTGTTTCTGCACAAATAATGACTTACTTAGAGAAACGTTTTTGTTTTAACTTCACATAAAAGTCTTTGTGGTAGTGGTTCTTCATGGACACACATTTGGGCGCAGGGAACTCTGGTCTCTGTCGAAGGATGCTGATAGACATACCACATACAATATATAATTGTAGATTTTATGAATTTCATAAACTCACTTGAAGACTCACATGCTCAGTGAAGTCTTACCTTTGATCACTAGGAACATGGAAGTGTTACTCTTTATGGATGCACAGCTGGGTAGGGATGGGGGAGTCTGGTCTCTGGTGCTGTTCTGGGCTTCAACACAACACGGAGTGATTTGAGTGCTGAGCTCTGTCATGGATAACTGACAGAGTGCTACAGCCAATGTTAGAACAAAAGTGACACTTTAGAGAATAAAGTCATACTGTTATGAAAATAATTAATGAGAATAATTGCAATTTCATGAAATAGGTAACACTATTAAAATAAGTTGTAATATTTTAAAAACTAAGCTGTGATATTTCAAGAAAGAAGTCAAAAATGTATGCGGATAAAGTAATATTTTGAGGAAAAAGTCTGAAAAGTTTCAGGTGAAAAAAATAAATATTTTGAGGAATAAATTGGAATATTACAAGATTTTAATGGTACAGAGTAGTAAAAAAGAATGAGAGCAGCCCATCTCTTTTCATGTATTAAATGAGGTATGTGGGAACCCTGAAGTTATAGGTTTCACCCATAAGCACCTTATTATTAAAGGTTTTAGAATATTTAAATGAAACAAAACCAATGGAACCAACATGTATGATTTATTGTACAAATATTATACAACAACTGACATTGCAATGTCAAAATATTACAGCTTCGTTCACAAGATCTCAAAATATTTAAAAAAAAATAAAAATACTTTTGTCATGACAGTTAGAGATCATATCTCACCTCTGAGCTTTGGTCTGGCTCTCATGCTCCTCCTTTTAGAGGGAGGGACTCCCACCTCTGTCTCCTCACACTGATCCATAACAGACACCGTACCTTCACACCTTCACACAAACACAACATGCTTTTAGAGCTGCACTCATTTATTGCAACAAGGTTTCTATTACAGGACACATTAGTTCTCATTTCTGTCACTGACATGTGACAAATATTCAGGTGTTGTCCAAGCCTTTTTGGAACCATGAGCAGGGTTTGATAACCCCCATAGCCCTTCATTTGTTATAGCGCCCCCAAAATGTGTTATTTGATATAACATCCAGAATTTGGTTAAAATTAAGTATACTTAAATACTTAAATACTTTGAGCGTGCTTTTGCTGGTAATCTCCCATAATGCAATGCACAACGGAAGTTGTGTTTAGTTTTTATTACTTTATTCTTTATACAGAAGGGTACATAAAATCCCACACAACAACAAAAATGTCAGTGATGACACAATCGAGTCTAAGACAATATCTAGAGATAGAAAATATGAGTCCATACTACCAACAATCTAAGAAACAAAGGAACACAATAAATAGATATAACTCCTAACACAAGTCATAACATGGACTTCCAAGTTTCCCATAAGCCACAATTTGACCCTCTGATTAAAACTGTGGTTGTTACCTATTACTAGGGGTGTGCTTGAATACAAATACATTATTCGGCAAAGCACAAATCATGTTTGTTTTTTGTTTTTTTAACGAATATTTGTTTCATACAAATATTTTAAAAATTATTTGTTTTCAGGAAGAAAAAAAACCCCATGTCAAATACCAGTGCACAGGTCGGTTACATCACTATCTCAGTCTCTCTCCTCTGCTCCACTGTTACGTCTATTAGCAGGTCTCAACGAGGGGAGTCACATCCACCTGCTACATGACGCACATAATTTGGACATCACTCCCAGAGTTTGGGGTGTTCCCCAGAGATAAAGCTGAGCTACTGACACGCAATGTGCTCCCAAGGGACTCTCCATAACCTGTTGTTCCCCTTCTCCTTTCCACAAAGTTAGGTTGTAAAAACTAAGCAATAAATGAAAAGTGCAATGCAATAATCACCTTTCAAGTTCCTCCCTACACATTACATGCTGTGCTGTCTCTGTGTTATCGGTGTATAAATAGGTAGAGGTCTGTCTGCATTGAGGCAATGAGTAAAGTTTTAGCTTGTTAGTCAGCGCAGTCGTCTATGATCTGGGAGACCTCAGTTCGAGACCCGGTGTGGGGACCTCCTTCATAAGGTAGTTTATTCATGAACACTTCAATTTCCTAAATTGAAAGTGTAATAAAAACAAAAACAGGATTTTTAAGCCTCTTTCCACTTTTATTTGAATACAAATACAAATACAAATAATTTTGCTGCCTTAACCAATACAGACACAAATACAAATACTGGGCTCTCTGCACATCCCTATTTATTACATTAATGTGCAATGATTATTAAATCTAATTCATGGCAGCACAGAACCTAAAGGATTAAAAGGGACATGTCACCATGTTGGTATTGAACCTCAGCAGGCACAAGTTGAAAACTTGAGCTCAAGTCTGATCGGCATGAGTACCCACAATCCTGTTACGGTAGTGTATGAGAAACTGTTGATAAAACTGCTAAGAACCATACTGTGGGTTACCTGCCATGCCATGCTCTTTCCACCTAGAATTACTGTGTGACAAACATTCTTTAGTTGGGATTATTTTCTGTATATTAGAAGCAGCAGCTCTATCCATCAGACTCACTGACCAGGTCTAGATTTTAAAGCATCTGGGAAAAGTAAGATATAGACTGTACAAAACAGGCTTCAGTGAAACCAAGTCTGTCTCAATGTTGGTAAGATAGCTGTTGCACACGTGCAGTATTAACAATAAATAAAAAGCACCTTAGCCAAGTTATCCAAGCTGTCCAACCAGTTCTGACATTCCTTCCTCTAATGATATGTGCTAAGATTAGAATCAAAGTGGTGTTGATACTTTGGAACCATCGACAATAATACATGTTACTCATTCTCAATTCATCACACTTGAACTCAGACACAAACTGTTTAAATTGTTACTAGCACGCATCAAATAGAAATTCTGTCACATCTTATCACCATTAATAAACATTTCTACTGTAATCCAACTGGAATACAAAATGAGTAATTAAAGTAACAAATTAAAGTTGAGATATTTACACATCTCCTTGGTAGGATTCTCACCTGCTGAGCTCAGGCAAAGTTCACACTTTTCATCTTCATCTGCAGAGGAAACATTGGGAGAGAAGACACTGCTCATCTTTCCTCTTCAGTCCTGTTGTCTGTATGCATTTCATCTGGAGACACAGTCAAACCCTCATAACTTCAGTGTCCCATGTCTAAAGAAACATCAGCATGACATTAAAACCAGTCTAATCTTTGGCAGAAATCCAGTTGTTATCAGATAAGTCGCGCATCAGTTGATGTAGTTCTACTATCAGTCCACTAGATGTAGACAGACACACAAGGTGTTCACCAGGCTCTTGGCTAAGCATACTGAAGTGAAATCCTGTCCTTTTCCAGTAGTATATCAAATTGGTTCTGGCTCACCCTAAATAAGCAACATGGGGGCAACTGGCTTGTGGGCCCAGGACCTGCAATTATAGGTGAAGGTCTGATATTCTGCCAATCAGGTGTCAGGCTGTGAGACACAAGATGCCAACGATTTAACTACCATCTTAAGAGCTCATATAATCCTGTTTCTTAGTGTTTGCTGCACTCTTCTGGCTGCTCAATGAATTACACCCTACAGTCACAGAACTAGGTACAATAGTGTAGAGTGCATTATATGGAAAAATGTTCCTAATATTTTGCCTTCCACATGTATGTTAATGGAGTGAACAAAATATTAGTAACACCATTCAGTATAATGCACCCCAGTACACCACCACCCACTACTACCTCTATAATAAACATAAACATATAGGTAATAAGATAAGAATTATCACCTTTCTCACAATGTCAACAAAAACTGAAAATGTATGAGCTTTGTAAATGTAGACTTTATGGCAAAGCTGTTGTATTGGACTGCATTAGATTGCACAGGTGTTCCTAATGAAGTGGCTGGTGAGTGTACATACGTAGTAAATACCATGTTTTAAACTGACCTATAATTAAACCTTTCAACCTTCAAACTTTTATTCAACCTATTTATTCTAACCTGTGGAGCAACTAGGAGGCTTGTGTCAGATAATATAATTTATCTGGTCATGTGAGGGTTTGTAAAGAGGAAGTAAAAATATATACAAATATACAAATATATACTCAATTCTCAAATTAACAGGAAAGACTAGTTTCCAATGAGGAGGATGTTGCGGTGGTCTAATTAGGTGGAGATAAATGCATGAATGTTTTTGTGCTTCTTGAGAGACCTCTTGCTTCAGATTTGTATTTTAAGAAATAAAATACAATCTTTGTTATATTGCCACCGTGTCTTTAAAAAGTAAGATCAGATCAACAATTACACCAACGTTTCTAGAACAGCAATCCTCTTAGCTTCAGGTAGCAGTGCCCTGCAGATATCAAGTCTTTGATGTTCTCATTCTCTGTCTTACTGTAAAATACTTTGACAGAAATGGAGGGTTTTATTAAGGTTAGGAAGTCAATTTCTTATCTCACTGCTCAACTCTCCTCTAAAAGTTCCATTCTCTGTCTTTAAGTACTTGATCTCCTCTGCTGTGTATCTGGTTCTAGCCTGCATATTAATACAGTAGATGTAGCTATCTTCAGTTGAGTCTATTCTTTAACTGATCTTTGTGAATTAGTGAACTATTTTGCCCTTCATCCCAGCTCTGCTTGCATTTGGGACTTTTTACAGTGTGTAATTATCGTCCCCACTTTCCTCAGCAGCAGGTGTGTCATGTGAATGGAGTGTAAGGTTTTAACTCTGACCATCCACACAGGGCCTACAGCAGAGGAGGGCCACAGCACAGCTTATGTCAGTTTACCTTATTGTGCTCTGCACTTATGGGGTTGTGAACTGGTGTGTGTTAAATGCTTGTGGACTATGGTGGCACAGTGGGGTAAATGGACTGTACTTGTATAGCGCCTTTCTAGTCTTCCGACCACTCAAAGCGCTTTTTACACTACAAATCACATTCACCCATTCATATGCTGAATGGGTACAGGGGCTACCATGCAAGATCCCAACCCTCCATCAGAGGAAGCTTTCACACACATTCATACACTGATGGCACAGCCATCAGGAGCAATTTGGGGTTAAGTGTCTTGCCAAAGGACACATCGGCATGTGGACTGAAGGAGCCGGGAATCGAACCGCCGATCTTCCGATTAGTGGATGACCCGCTCTACCTCCTTAGCCACAGCCGCCCATACTGACCACATCAGCTTCACACTTAACCCATTAGCGACAGCTCTTATAGGGCAAAGCCTATACGAAATAGAACATTGGTTACATACCGTGATCCCAAATTCTATGAGTATAGGCGTAGCCTTTAGGTGCTAGTCCTCCTCAAGTACTTAATTTTGTTACGGAATATATAAGACTAAAATATTTGTATGTATATTGCACTGTTGTACAACAGGCCAGTTTTTAGTTGTAAGGATTGCTTGGTATTTGCACACCTGAAGCTATGAATGAAGAATGAAGACCAGCCTACACTCAAGGATATGCAAGGATAAGGATACTGATTGATATACCTGAATCTTGGTAGGACTAAACTGTCAGTATTTTGCTGCAACACACAATGGAACTCATTTGGACTTGTAAAGGACTTAACAAAAGGACTGATTACACACCACGTTGTGAAATTTGAGTTTATTGATCATACATATTGATCTGTAATTTTGAGTTTTGTGTCTTGACTCTGTATTTAATAGTATTTTACTTTCCATTTATTTTGTGCTGATTTGGTAATGTAAATGGGTTGTGTTACTGTAAATTCTAAACTTATGTACCAGTTAAGCAAACGAACAAGAAGGTAGAACTAAATTCTTAAATAGGCCTAAGATAAAATGAGAACTTAGAACTGAGTCAACTCAAAGAGAAACAAGGAACTAGATAACAATTTAAAGGAACCTGAGTTGAAAATAATCTCATGACCTCAATATGTTTTAATCAAACCAAGTGAGATAAATAAGCTGGCACTTCAAACTTACCCCTTGGTCTGAAACTGCTCCTCTGAACGTAGACTCTGGTCCTAGCTATCTATAGCTTGATAGGATCACACCTGATTGACTGGTCTAAGTCCCATCTCTCTATGATCATCGGAAGTGCCCAAAACCCCCAATGGGACTGTAGCTCATTAATCATAGGTGCAAGGGGTCTGAAACTTCGTGTAGATGATCAATAACTATAAGTAAGGACTATGAACTATAAGTAAGTAATAAGTTAAATGTTTAATAACCAAACTATAATTACTCTTTAAAATGTGCAAATATATTTTTAAAAAAAGTAATAACATACCTGTACTTACCTGTAAAAACCTGTAAATGTAGAAAAAAAGTGTGTAATAACTGAACTATAATTACCTTTAAAATGTGTACTGCATACTAAACATAACTATCAAACATTTGACAGTCTCAGTAGGGCAGAAAGACTCTGCCTGATCTGTAATCTGACTCAGAGGATAAGGATTGGGTTTTGGTCTTCTCAATAGAAATGGCTATGAAGCACAGTGCTCCAGACAACTGCAAGATATTTTTTTATTCATTTACCAGGTGACCCTACCCCCTAATTCAAAATCATTATCTTTGGGCTTCTAGAAGGTTTTTTGAACTTGGGGGAAATTACTATGAAGCTGTTCGACTTTTTAATGGTACAGCACACTAGGATTCCTATTTTTTACATTCTCTGAAAAGTCCATAAAAAACCTTCCCATGCACCTGGTCGCCCCATAGTGTTCGCATTGATTCTCTTACCTCTATTTCCACTTTTAGTTGATTATTTTATCAGACCTCTGGCTGAACAACTTCCTTCTTTTGTTAAAGACACAGGTCGAAAGATTTCTAGTCTCTAGATCCCCTCCCTGCAGCTTGCATATTAGTCACATTTGATGTAGAAGCATTGTACACAACTGTGTCCCATGTAGGAGGCATTCAAGCTCTTAAATATTTTTTTTTACAATCACGTAATATGTACTTGAGTCCTTCAAATCATTGCTTTACTACCCTTGCTGAGTTTTTTTATGTTTCAGGATGATTTCTTCTTGCATCAAAAAGGCACATCTATAGGCTCCAATATGTCTTGAAATTTTGCTAGCCTATATGTGGGATATCTGGAAAAAAATAAAATTCTTAGTGGTGCAACCAATACCTTCCTACCTAACATTCTGGTTTACAAGAGGTCTGTGGATGATATATTTTGCCTCTTTAGGGGCTCTAGTGACTGAGTACAATCCTGTTACAGCTTTTAAATTCAGCTTCTGAACACCTCGAGTTCACTACGATTTTTGATTTACAGAGAATGAGCTTTCTTGATACCTAAATCATCTGTAGAGACAATACATTGTACAATGACTCATTTACCTAACCCACTGATCGCAATAGCTTTTTAAGAGCTGACAGTTTTGCAGATAGAAACATATCTGTAAAGACCCTTCTGATTTTACCAGAAATATGCATGCAATGAAAGACAGATTTAAAGAATGTGGCTACAAAGAATAACAACTGGACGTTGCTGTTCAGTTTGGTTTTCCTTATAATAGTATTTGCTATGTCTCTCCTAATATTATGTGTCTTGATAAGGCTGTATTCTAGACTCTTAGCTGTCTTTTGATATTTATATGGAGTTGTTTGATACATAGTATAGCCTAAGCTATTGATCAAATGTATTGTGTTTTTCTAATGGGGTTTTAAATGGCATATGAATCAGGTACTTGCTCCTCCTACAGTATGTATATGTGATTGAAGACACTCCTCTCCATGATAGAGCACACCTGTGTCCTATCCAGCTATATAATGTCTGAGTTATTATGTCCCTCAGTACCCTGAAGAGGACTGTCATGTTGAAACATTGGCAACTTATAATTTGGTTGTAAGTCTCACATCGCTATAAAGAGCTTACAACCAAATTATCCCCAAATCCCTTTTTCCTGTCTGGCTGTTGCATCTTTTCTCTGAACAGTAGATGGCAGAATCCCTTCAAGCACAGTTTATGAACTAGATGTTTTTAGAATTAGGGCAGCTGGTGATTATCAGCCATAACAGAAAACAATCGATCAAACGCTGCATTTTCTTCTGACTGGAAATGTTAATAAAGATCTTGTATCGTTGTATGCACTCACACCATATCTGTACATATGTAGCAACTTTACATATTTAGCATGGCCAGTTAGGGAATCACACTGAGCGAAACTGATGAATTTCCTTAAAGCTGCAGGGGGTGTCACTATGTAAACTCCCTGAACCTTAAAGCTCCATTATTCAATATTTTTATATTAAAATGGATCAAATGAGTATGTGTAATATGAAAAGTGTCGCTCATAGTGACAAACCCACAGACTGATCACTGACTACTTCCAGCAGCTGCAGGCACTGTATTCAGTGAAAAAGTTCTGATAAAGCCACACTATAAAATATTACTTTTTTCAACTTAAAATTATGAGTGAAGGGGCTTCCTTATAATTTTAAATTAAGTCAAAAAATACTTTTTTTTTTGTTCTAACACCACCATTTGTTATCTTGATTAAATATTGTTTGTTTTGGTTGATTTAGATTTGGCAATTTATTGAACTGCTTAGGTAGTTTTAATTTATAAATCTACTTCAGTGTAATTAATGTGGTCTGTTGAGTAAACCTTGTTTTTATTTATTCAAATAAAATTTAATTTAATTTTTAATTTTTATTTATTTAAATAAAATTTGTTAATTTACTGAACTGCATCAGATGTTCTTTGAACACGCAAATCCATTTTATTTATTATTAAATTGTTTTGTAAACATTGTCTTGTTTATTTTAATCATATTTGTTAATTTATTGATCCTTTGGTAATTCTTTGAACTTAAACATCCATTTCAACATAGCTGATGTGGCCTGTTGTGGTATTTTAGCCCATTTAGTTCATTTTTTTGGATTTACAGCACAGCACATTTACTTTGTTATTTCTAGCAGCAGCAGGCAGCTGTTTTTAGTGAAAAAAAACCCTAAAAAAACTAATAAACCCACTGTACACTACCTGCTCAGCACCAAATGGCAAACAGATGCTAGTGACTAGCCGGTGAACATAGTGGAGCATATAGCAGCTAGAGAACCAAATATATTTCTCAGGAGTTGGTAGAAGGCAAAAACAGAGCTATAAGAGAGTGAATATTGGACTTTCATTCATCAGGTGGACACAAATATGACTCCAACTGAACAATAATGTTGCTCCATATCTGCTGGATGTGTAAGTAACTGTTTGCTCTGAAGCCATATCAAGTTTATAAGATTATATAGTTATGACAATGTTGTGTTTACAGCTTGTTTCCTTGCTCTCAAGTGGTCAACATTTTTTAATGTTGCTTTAAGGTTTCTCGCTATGATTTTGATTTTATTGTATTTGCTCTGTCTGTCACGGAGAGTAGCAAGAATGTACCCAAATGCAAAGACCGACATGCAGGCTTGAAGAAAACCTTCTTTATTCTAGCGATGGTCAGGGCAGCACAGGGCAAAACAGAACAAATGATCCAACAAAGACTGAACAGAAAACCAGGAATTAAAAGTAACTGAACTAACGATGAGATGAGGTGCAGGTGAGAAGCCTTATAATATAAGCTTCAGATGAACTTTTAAGTGCATTTTTGCATGGATTGACTGTGTGGACACACCATGGATTTTGGCCCCCATCACATACATTGAAAAGATATTTGAAGGGGATCTTTTAATAGCCAGTATGAACAGGAGGAATGATTACAGCAAGGAAAACCTCTCTCAATGTTCATGTGGGCACCTGACTGGAAGATGGACAGCCAGGTATGGTTGGCTGTCTGCAGTTTGAACAGCTCACTGATCTGTTTTCCCACATGGCTTCTAGAGTTTGACTGAGACTGCGTTGGGACAGAAAAAATAAATGAAGCTAAAGGAGACCTCATATTCAACATCTTCCGATGCAGCTAGAGGTTCAGTTTATTCTTTTTCTTCTTCTTGTTTTCATTTGGAAGTAGAACTGCACAAAGTTATACTGACTTTGGCTGCGTCAGAAATCTCTCCCTTGTTGACTTATTTACACTACTTATATAATAGATCTCTTGTTTATTGCAGCTCAAAGAAAACAACCAACCACTTTCAGGTTAAATGAAGACATTTATGAATAGATAAATGTCTTGAGGATATACAATAAAACATAAGATAATAAATAAAAAGAATACTAAGGCCTATAAATGACAAATACTGGCTTGACGCGTGTGACTTGAGGCTAATGTATTGCAATGGGGGATGCTGAGGGAAAGCTAATTCAACTTCTCTAAAGATATTATCTTTTTTAATTTTAACATTATTCAACATCAACTCTTGATCACAAAGCCATGTTGTTACTGTTGATGAGTTTCGTTGCTGCAGAGATGTCAGGTCCAGCGTTGTTCTGGTAGTTGGCTGCAAGTTACAGTTTGGGTCGTGCAGTGTGCTCTGTGTTACAGATGAGTCTTCTTGGGTGCAGCGGTATTGAACCAGTGGGTAGAGGAGTCAAGCCATTTCAGGCTGCTCCGGAATGAGTCTTTAAGTTGGCTTAAGTCGGCTCTCAGCAAGCAGACAGAGAGCCAGCTAAAACATAAATTTCTTCTTCAGGCGTTTAAGTTGAGGATTCAAGCTTTGGTTGGCTTGTAGTAACCTGAGTTAAATGCGGAATAAAGTTTAATCTGACTACACTCAAATGTTCAGCAGAGTTTACTTAAAAGATAAAATACTATACCTGGAAACACGAGACTTAATGTGACAAATGAAAACAAACTTGCTTCAATAAAACATTACATACGCATATACTTGGTCAGAAAACAAGAAAAAAAGATGTCTTAAGAATTTTTCTTGAGTTGGGAGACCAGCTCAGAGAAAAAATCCTCTAAGGCTGTTTTTACAATTTTGAACAATATAGAGTTTTTGGGTGTGTTCTGAATGTTTTTGCAACAAATTACTGATGAATATTGAATTTCTTTGTTTCAGGGACTTTTAAGGTGTGGTTTGACTTTGACTTGAGACGGCAGATAACTTCTTACACTGGGGAATTAAGTTTTGAGTTTTAATGCAAAATTCACACTACAGATTCACTAGGTCTGAACATTTCATGTCACCTTGTATCATATATCATTAAACAGTTAAGCAGTATTCATTTCATAAGACAATTCTTCTATCAACATATCAGAAATTTACCTTCATATTAGAACTTCATGATGTCTAGAAATCCAACCTTAATTGATTCAACTTTCTCAAACCATCTACATATCTTCAACCATCTACACTAAAATAAAAGTTTTAATAAAATGAAATGAAGGTAAAGCAAAAACTATGAGACTAGATTAAACTTTCAGAAACATATTCAAATATAAATTCAACATAACTCTTACTTCATAATATAAGCATTCAATATGATTATAGTTTAATAATAGAAGAAAACTTCAACCTGGAATTTTTCAAAGATATCTTTGCATTCCTGTTACTTAAGAAAATTCACTCTTTCAATACATAACTTATCTAATTTAACTATTAAAATATGATTGTCTATGAGGTTAATATAATACAAGTTAAACACTTAGGTGATTTTAAAATACAATTGCATAACTACCATATAAACATTAATTAACTCTTAACAAAACGATTTTTTTTTTTTTTTTTTTACCACTCAAGGACAGTATTGTCACATGTAAAAAGGTAATAAAGTTTAACATCTCCTCAGTAGATTACAACACAACTATCAAAGTTATACCATTCTTCATATATAATATTACACAACTTGCATAATGATTAGACATTTAATATTTACATGGAATTTAGGTTTGGCTCAGATTTGCAGGGAGACTCCAGGAATGTGAGTTAAAGTATATGCATTAGTTTGTTTAGATAAGAGAAGGTGTTCTCTGTCCGTGTGTTATTGTTATCTGGTCCTTTCTAATCTTAATCCCTCTTCTAATCTTAAAATGACCCCAGAGGTCATTTTTGCTTTTAGTTCAGGCCATAATTTTTGGACGTTTGACGTCTTTGATCAACCCCCATTTAGAGGGTTACAAAGGTCAGCAGGCCGGGGGTCCGCTCTTACCGCATTTGGAATCCAGGCAAGTCTGTCTCCTCCTCTTAGGAGTCAAAGATAAATTTAACACAATTAAAGAACAAGCGGTTGTCATCCTACAATTGGTACAATTTGATTGTATCTTTGATTGAGTCTGTCTTTACTCATTTTGATCAAACCCTATGCTGGATCTTCACATTTGATCTCAATCACTTCCTCTGGTCCATGTCTTCATTCCTAGAGTATATCTCCTGTCATATATCTCCAGCCACCATGTCAGTATTTACACTACATCACATGACCTCTCATTCCCCCTCACTCACATTAAGTGCAGCTTCCCTGTCTATGTCCTGTCCTCCTCCTGTTTGCCATAGCATGCTCTAAGTGTGCTTTTACAGACAGCTCCCCTGCTGCCTTCCTTACAGCACCACTTAACAAGCTGACATCCCAACATCCATGCCTATCTTCCTCTGTCCTCCTTTTCATCTTAGATTATCTTCATACCCATACATACACAAAACAATGCATAGTGTGATACATTTTTAATGAAATGCTTCCCTCTTGTTACTGGTTATTAATAATTCACTGTTCTGGATGGGACAGTATTAACCTTTGAACCTGGTCTTGCTGTACATCCTCCAGTGGCATTTGGTGTAGGTAACTGGCTATATAGTGCCATAAACTGCAAAATAGGGAGGAAGGGGTCAACTGGTGTAATTTGGAAATAATAAACATCTCAAAATCAGACTAATTAAAAGACTTGAAGTGACGTAATCAACCACTGAAACAGTTTGTGTCCTGAGTCTAGTCAGTTAGCTTTTTTATTTATTATTTTTCATTGTGCTGAATGGCTATTTTCAGTCTTACATTAAAGTATATATTATTGTATTATTATTACTAATGTATTCATGTACAAACACAAGCTTAATGTTGTAGCCAGTTACGTTGGAGCTAATTTTATCTACCTATACTCTTTGGTAGTTTAAATCTCTAGCAATGCATCATTTTTGAAAAGGTCATATGCTTTTTATGTAAAATCTTAATCGCTTCATGCAACAAGCTGCTAAATAAATGGAATTTAGTAAAAAGTACAACATTTCCCTGTAAAATGTAGTGCAGTGGAAATATAAAGTAGCATAAAACTGAAATACAAGTACTGCAAAACTGCAGTACTTGTATTTCAAAACAATTTTTAGGCAGTGTGCAGTAGAGTAAATGTGCTTTTTACTTAAAGTGGTTGTGCAGTGACACTTTGGTATGACTAGTTTTATTTGTGGAGAAATGAAGAGGAATAGCTCTGTTGATGTTGCTTTTTATTTGTTTGAGGGGAAAAGAGGTCATGAAGAAAAGGTTGTGGATCTTGAAGAGTTTCACTGGCTCGTATTTGTGCTCCGATCAGTGAATATTTCAAGCTGACTGTCGTGTGGTTTGAGCAGCTGTTGGAGATGGTATCACAGATGATTTAGAGCAGGACACACACTATCACGAGGCAGTCCCTCCAGTTTAATGACTGGAAATTTGTCTCTAGGTATGTATTACATATAAGATCAAATGTATGTGCAAAGCAACAATACTCAGCAGTGGCCCAGTTAACTGTGGCGAATCAGTTGCTAGCAAGTTGAGCCCTAGCTAGCAGGATGCTAACAACAGGTTAGTGAGGTCAGCTGATTGACAGAAACAATGATTTCTTGTATTATTGTTCTCAGCGGCCAACACACTGTAGTACAAAGTCATAGCAGTACTCATCTGTTTATAATACCTCGATGAAGACATTGAACACATGTAATTGGTCTACTTAGAACATTCAAACACTAAGATGACAGGTGTACTGACATCTAATTATTGGGATAGTTAAATATACAAATATGTACATATTTACAACAAATTGCAGGGGTAGCTCATCATATTAATATTGATTACCTTACAGGAAAATAAGACACACTGAACGGGAGAGGAGAGAGGTGGGATAAAAATAACAAATGAAGGAAAGCAGAGCAGAAGAGAAAGGAAGAAGACTGAAATGGTGGAGGAAGGACAGAAGGAGAGGATGCACAGAGGAGAATCAGGAGCAGCTGGAGAAAGGCCAGTGTCCAAATTTGAGATTTTTGGCAAGGGCTTGGAATGTCCCCCAATCTACTCTGCCAAGACGAGTGAAGGGTCATGTAAGAGGCTTTCAGCATGCCTCAGGTAGATGTCCTGCGCTCTCAACAGATGCACAGAGAGAACCTGCTTATTTGATCTGTCTCCTTTCTCAGAGAGGCTTTTCAATGACAAGCACTGATGTGCAGAATCTTACTTTTCATCATGCAAAGGCCAATGCTGCCAAAGGTTTCTCAGAGAAAAAAGAGAGCAGGATACCATTGGTTTGAAGGAGTCATAGAAAAAAACAGAAACCGGAGTATCCATGTGCCTGAAGCTCTGTCTGCTGCAGGGTCCTCTGAAATGAATCATGCATTTGTGTACACAAGGCTCAAGCAGTTTGACATACAAATCATGGATGTTCCATTTCATGTGTGGAATCGCAGGTCTACTTTGTGTCAAAGAAGGTGGTACAGGAGCAGAAAAAGAGGAAAACACAACTGTGTTGTCTGGTTGTAATGCTGCTGGGACATTCACTCCCATCATGGTCATCTTCAAAGGGAAGCGTGTCTGATAGAGTGGATTTGTGGAAATCCAGACCAGGCAATCATTAATGCTTCTGAAAATGGATGGATCAACTCACCCCTTTTTGTGGAATGAGGCCAGAGGTTTGTAGCTCAGTTACCAAAGGAGGATCACAGGATCACAGGCAAACACGTCCTCCTTCTGTATGGCCATTCCAGACATTTTTTCAACCTGGAGTTTCTTGAGCTCATGAAGCAAAATAGTGTTCATGTAGTCAGCTCATGCTCAGTCATGCTCACAGACAGGTCTGTTTAAAAGCCTGAAGCACCATTGGCTGGAGCTGGGATGCAAATGGGGGAGAAAAACAAGAGGAAAGAAGCACATCTTCTCCTTGTTCACACCAGCACGTGAGAAGGCAGCCACTGTAGGAAATTCCCTGTCTGATTTGTACTATTTTTTCCATAAAATGCTATTATTGTTTGCACAAGTAAATGTGTAAAAACTGGTGCGGCCTTAACTTTCCTATATTTAATGGAGAAAACTTTTCCCATGTATATTTATGTATTATCAAATAGGTAATGAGTACCTCTCCCCTACAAATACTCCCAGTTAATTCGGGTGCAATAAAGAGTGATATTTTTGCTCCATGCCTGACCATGGAGAGAGAGGAGCCAACCCTGTCTCCATGATGTTTATATTCTACTAAACTGCCACAGCAAACACCTTTGGCAAGGAACTTAATGCTGGCTGACTATTTATCTGTAGGCATGTAGTCAATGGCCAATTTAAAATGAAAGACATCACATCAGTTGGACTTGACACATTAATATTGTCTAAACAATGATTTGATGATTTGCCAAAAACTGTCCCACTTTAACTCACACTATAAAAATAAGCTATGTCCGTCCAGCTGATTTATTTAATAATGATCAAATCCAACAGGAATCTATCAACACTGATGCTTTACAGCTAGGTGAGCTGGTTTAAAGGATCAGAAGTCAGCAGCAGTTTAATAGCTTGACTTGTTTAACCTTGAGGAAGGCCCATCATCCTGTTTAATGAGTATTACCTTCAACTGTTCTTCAGACCAAGAACATCATGTGATTGCTCATTATCACACTTGACCCTGATGGCCCAGGATCTGTTTGATTAACCAATCAGATGAGAGTAATCCATGGATTTCAATTATTCATTCACTCTGGAAAGGTTTAAATGAATATCTGACATCAAGGCTCATGAAATTAATTATGACTTTCCATTCAAGCTTAAAAATTAATAAGACTGTATGGGTGAACCTCATTTTCATTTTTAATAAAAAGGGAGAGGTGAAGTGATGAGGGGTAAGATAAAATGAAGAAGAAGCGGTATGATGGTTATTAAATAAATTAAAGACAGTCTAGCCTAACCATAGTTGCACTGAAGATCTACTGATAACTTGGATGTAACTGACAAAATCCAAATGGCTCACCAATCTGAAGATCAGCTGATTAAAATTGCAGTCAGGATGAACCAGGGACAACCTTGGATCTCAAGAATGTGTCACATTCACCAACTTTTCTCTTTGGTACGAACACAATTCTTGAATGTTCCAGACCTTTTGCACAAGTCATGTACAAATAGTCTGCCCAAATGTTAATATGTGACAGTTTAGATAGTGAATAGTGTGGTCCTTTATTCTGCAACACCACTGCTGACAAAATGATGTCCGTGGGCTTGTAAGGTACAAGTACCAGCACCAGTGTGCTCTCTGTGCACCCACCAGCTCTGCTGTCAATCCAACACACACACAACACACCACCCTGTCCACTAAGAGGCTTGCAATAATAGGACTATTTCTGATATATCTTAAATGTTTTTTTCCATTTTCAATGATAAAAAAATATTAAGAATAAATCAATAATTTAGACATTATTTTTATCTGCAAAGGGGCAATTTAAAGTGATTTTAGTTTTACTTGAAAGTAAAACATTCACCAATCATGATTTGCCAATTTACTTCAACAATGGGTTTTGGTACCTTTTAGACTTTTAGCATGAGCATTTTGATGAAGACTGGCATAAGTGTTTGGGAATAACAATTCAGTAGTGACTAGGAAAATTCTCACACTAATAGCTGTCTCAGGGTCTTTATGCAAATCTCTGTCTAGATTAATATTCATTGTTAAAACTGATTGCAACACCTGCAATGGAATGTACTCTGTCATTTATCTCTGTGACTCTGTCATCCCCTTAATTGCCTCCAACCTAAGTCATGGACCACTTTGCTTTAGCAAGATGTTTTTTGGCATCTATTGTTACATCAGACCATTCCTTCTTAATTTCTGTAACAGTGGGCCTCTGCAGAACTTGAAGCCCCACACTGTGAAGTTCTTCTTCTTACTCTTTGGTAAGATTTTTATTACTGAAACTTGCCCACAAACAGAACTCAACAGTTATCCTTATATAGCAATTTGGGTGTGATCAGATCTCACAAACAGGTGCCACCCATAGACTGTATGTAAAGATGGATGTGGTGAAAGATGACATCACCCATTGGTTTGCATTGGAGCCAGTTTGAAGCCCAGAGTTGCCGCTTATGGCCGGCGCCATCTTTTCTGTTTGGAGGCAGGACCTTCCAAATGAGGAGTACAAGGTGTTGCCTTTCATGTTCTGGAAACACGCCCTTCTACCTCAGACCCAAGCTAACACTAGCTTACTGGGAACAAAGAGAGCTGCACACTTGGGCTAACATTAGCTACTTAAGCTGAATTTTGCTAATTGGGCAGGTATCATAATCAAGTAACATTAAACTTTGTGAAATACTGTGACAATAATCCAACTCAGTATGAGTCCCGGAGCCGGGGACAGCGGCAAGTGAGCCAACTGTCAATCACAGTTGTCAATCAACTCCCACATGGCAGACATCAAGGCTTCTATATGTCTTCAAATCTTATTAACCGAGCAATAATTTCCAAAATTGGATTGAAAAAATTATTGACTTATAAAAAGGCAGAAAGTGGCCTTTGCTGCAGGAGACCACTGTTCCAACCGCGGCTTGGGTGTGTTTCCCTACAAGGAGTGTATTTCAGCAAGTTGCTCGAGTGTGTTCTTCCTCACAAGAAGGTGTTTCCCCAATGCTTTTCACTGAGTCACCAGGGCTCGGGTGTGTGAACCGTGATCTTTCTCCAACCCTAACGAAGTGGTTTTTGTGCCTTAACCTAACCAGACTGTAACCACAGCATTTTCACATCATAAAACATCATTATATTATAAAACTGTCCTATGGGTTGTTATTCTGGTCCCCATTTGTCGTCACTGAAAACGCTCATATATGTCGTTTTGGGAATCATTGGAAATAGACCTATTCTGTTGTTTCGGTATGAGAATGTGTTGCTTCAGCCTCAAGCCGTGGTAGTTCCGCTTGGTGCCAACTCATGAACAGGTGGCATTCATCAGATTTACACAAGCAATTTACAACAAGGCCTTTTTCTCAGCAGACATTGTGACTTATCATAGCAGGAAAAGCACAGGTGATAACATCAACAATGGCTCAGTTCCATTAAAGTGTCCATGGAAGCCTTACTGGTGAGCCATCATGCACTAAATCTAGGTCATAAATTTGGAAAACCTAAATGGGATTCAGCCATCATTAATATTAACTGAACTTGTTCTTTTGTTCTTTGTCAAAATGTCTACTGTGAGTGTTTGCTGAATTGGATTTGAAACTCGTATACACAGAAGTTTCATGGAAAAGAGAAGTTAAGGGTTAGAATATGAACATGTTCTTGCATGAGGCCCTTACATTGTATACTTTAATAGAGAAACAGCCATTAGGGACAGATGGAGAGAAATACCCAGGAGGAGAGGGCACGAGGAAGCAAAATACAACTGGGATAAATGGAATAAGTGAAGCAAAGTGAAGCAGAGAAAGGGATGAACTGAAGGAGAATAGGAAAGGAAGGAGATGAGGATGGATGAAGCCTGAATTAAAAGATGGATTGAAACAATCATCAAGTAAAGTTGGACAAATGAATAATGTCTCCTCCATGCATTTCCTGCATGCCATCCACATAAAATCAGCCGCTGAGAGCATGTGTGTACATACTCATAAAAATACATTTACAGCAAGTGTATTTAACCAGATTCCAAGGGAAGGTGCTTACAGTTGAAATCTGGAGAATTAGACACAGCTAATTGGCATTATCCTGAAAATGGACTGCTGTTCTCCCACAACACAAGTGGGCCCGTATGCTGTAATTGAAGAACGATAATGTGGTATTAAAATGACAAAGCAGGCATGCAAGAGAGACAGAATGTGTTATGCATTTTTAAACAGCAGCACTCACATGCACTCATAGTTGTGTAGATAGGGTGCGTGCCACAGTATATTCATACAAGCTTGCGTGGTAACCTTCTTATCCCCCAACAACACACAGGTAGTATAGCTTGCCCAGAGACAGCTTTGACAAGAACATCTCTTTTTTACATAACAAATTAAAAAAATCAAAACTAACAGCTGAAATCACTTTATCTCACTGTTCCAGGTAACTAGGTAACTGGAATATGGCTGCATTTACACTCACCAAGCACTTTATTAGGAACATACCTGCAATCTAATGCAATACAACAGCTCTGCTATAAATTCTACTTTTACAAAGCTTATACATTTTCATTTTTTGTTGACATTATCAGAAAGGGGATAATTCTACTTTATGTTTATTACTGAGGTCGTAGTGGGTGGTGGTGTACTGGAGTGCATTGCCCAAGGACACTTCGACATGTGGGCAGGAGGATTTGGGGATTGAACCACCGACAACCCACTCTACCTCTTGAACTACAGGCACCCCATATAAGTATAAATGCCAATGACTAATTATGTCCTTATGTGATAGTAGGATTTTAATACTACTTAATCATGGTCCTGGATAGCCATCTTACAAAAACTTGACATTTGCAGTATTCAAGAATTGATAGAATTATTTGCCAAAAGAATATTAGGCGATCTTCTCAGAGACTTCTAAGGTGGGTTTAAAGCAGTAAAAACATACCTTATTCTGACATAAAGAGGTTGATATATAAATTAGACTTGCTGAGCACTCCAGCACTCCAGTTGGTGAGCAAGGAAGAAATCCTGCACCATCTGAGATTTTATATGCTTTGTAAAGACTTTAATAGACATGGACAGCTTTGTGTGTAACTAAATCATGTTTTTGTTACTTTACACGTGCATGGTTTGATCATTTCAGTTTATTAGAGCTTGGGTCTTGTTGTAGTTTTGACCATCATTCCTATTAGTTATGCTGTCACAAAAATTATATCACTGTTTATTGACCTTGTTCCTTAACAAATGTGATGTCTTAGTTGTAAAGCAGACAGCAGTTTATCTAGATTATCTAAACTACTTTATTTGGAGGTCAAACCGAAAGTAAGCACACTAAAAATGTCAGTAATAATTCCTCATTGTACAGGAAAAGTGTGTGTGCATAACTATGCTAAGTAAAGGTGGTCAAAGTTGAAACAGAAAGTGGGTCTGTAAACTGTGATGGATGTTGACAGACAGTCTGGGTAATCATTTTACTATTCACCTGTGTTGTCTGACTGCTCTTGTTTTGTGACACACTTGATCATTATTATTATTACTGATATGAATATGGCCAAAACAATGAAAATAAGACCCAAATTATAATGGACAGGAATTCCCCTTTAATCATAATATCCTTTGTCCCTTTGACCCTTCTTAAGTCTGACATAATAACCCTGATGATGTTAGACAGGGAGGGTATACAGCAAGATGCTACAGAGTTGCATTATGGAAAGTGTAGGATCCAAGATTTTTGGAAGTTAACCCATACTAAGGAACAAAAGTCATGGTATCTCAGCCTTTGCTGCATTGATTTTGACCATATTTTTAAAAAAAATATGTCCCATTTGAGTCCCACAACTTAATAGAAGTACAATACTAAATCACTTGAGTGCCCCCTTAAAAAATGAGAGATTCTGTAAAGTGAATTGTGTCATTCAGTAGTTAATACTGTGTCATTGTTACATTTTTTTTGGCAGTATTACAGCTACTGACAGGTTGGACTGGTGTTGTTGTGCGACCATGTTTGTGTCCCGACAAAAAGTTAACTTCTTTCCACTAGTCCTGAGGAACACCTGGTTTAATATTTCCCCATCTCCCACTCTCCTCAGTGTCTCATGATAAGGGTTTTTAGATTCACCAGTGAGCCATGCAAATGTTTGCAAAAAGATAATGATGTTCGTCAGCATTTCTCTTCTTGGTCGGTTATGCTGCGCTGCTTAGGCCTTTTTCATGTTCCCCTGAGAGACATCAACTATTATCTCTGTCTCCCCCTTTTAGCAAACAGCATCCACGAATGCTTTTATAGTGGCACACACACACACAAGTTTGCACAGCTATCCTTGTTAGGACACTGCACTGATTTACATTAATTATGGACAGCCTAACCCAAACTGTAACCTTAACCTTATGCTAGACCTCAGAAATGACATTTTGCCTCATTAGGACCGGGCTTTGGTCCTCATGAGAACTACAGGTCCCATCAAGACGGTGTTTATACTGGAAAAGGTTCCAATTAGGTAACAAAAACGCACGCGCGCGCACACACACACACACACACATACAGCATAAGTGATGACATTTAGGATCGAATTCACAGAAAAAACAAAAAAGTACAGATTCACAATGAAGTCATTATTGATGATAAAAAACAGGAAGTTAACTTAAGAGTTGATATGCGCTGATCTGCTCAATTGACTGTGCTCAAAGAATAAATTCACTATATTATTTCAACCCTCCATGGTTGTCTGCACCGCTTACGGACCAATATCTAGCAAGACTTCCTGGATTTTGTTTTTTGTACTTAAGCCTGAATAAAGTCTTTGTTGTGGTGTCATGTGAGTGTGAATATATCTAATTTCTTCTTGGCCCTATAATATTCAGAGATTCTAGTGACAGTTTCAGTATTCTGTTCTGTATACTGAACTTCCAAGTAGAGTACTGTAAAAACACAATTCTGCCATTATGCTGACATATTCTGGCCAGTATGTCCAAGGCTGTAGTCAGGGCTTGAAATTAACATCTGCCAACCTGCCAAATGCGGGTAAAAATAGACTGTGGTTGTTAACATTGTAAATTTACTAGCCAATTTGGCTAGTGATGAATCAAACTCTAAATATCACTGCATCTGTTTAAAGCAGGCTGCAGAAACAATCCTCCTAGTCCTGATCCTACATTTCCCATGAATACTATGTCGTGACATATTTACTGGCATGTAATACAACCATTGGATTCTACCAAACATAGTGTGTGGTAGAATCAACTGTGCAAGACTGCAAGTATACAAACTGAACCACTATACTTCATGTTGATTTATCTAGTTAGTTAGTTAGTTAATTAGTTAGTTAGTAAGCTAATAATGTGGAGATTTTTGACTGGTGCAAAAGAAAGTAGAAGAGAATAAACCTGAAAACAATGGAGGGGAGAAAAGAAAATGAGGACATTTTAACACCAAATGGTGATCAGGTTGTGAGTGGCTGGTATATGATCCAGAAGAAAACATAGGGCCAAATTCATCACAAACTGCGCTGCCAAGCAAATAGCATCATGGTGTGCCTGTGCCATTTGTATGTATGTAAATTAGGTAATATTCATACATTCTGGGCAAAATTGGCCCTTTTCTATGTAAATAAGCATCATTGCAACCGTTTAATTCGCAAAGACCAGCGCTAATTGCCACACGCAGTTAGAGTGGTGTTAACTGTGTGTGGTGGTTGGGGGGGGTAGATGTGTAGCAGAACACAGAACATAAATTGCTGTCAGATCCCGACCAATCCAGTGTTAATGAAGTTACTGCTGCTGTGCTGTGTGCGTAAATGCACACAGCCTCTTTCTCAGTTTGGAGATGCACCCATCATTCCAGCTGCAGCCAGCTGTGACACACAGCCAGCTGTGGGCAACAAACAGAACTTCAGTACTGATGTTTCTGTGAAATCCCGGATACATTCAGTGACACCTGAACAACATTATTGTAAGATTCAGACATTAATCTAACACGTTTGCCTGAGTCACATTAATAGCTGTAGCTTATTGGACATTTTAGTAGATTATGTTAAAGATGTGAAATAGTAGAGAAGTAAAAGAAACACCCACAGGTCTCCACACCTCTGTTAATTAAAAACACAGAATTTGAGGCTTTTGTGCAGTTCTCATTATGGACCAACCTGTGTACTGAAATGTGTAGAAAAGCGTGAAATACAAAACAGCTCTGCTCACTCAAACAGACACAAAACAAGGACAAATTGCACTCAGCTGCAAAAGTTTATGGGTGTGTTTGCACCGGCATATCATTAGCTCAAAATTTTGTGAATAGGTCCTTAAAATGGGGCAGATTGCAGGTGCAAATGCTGCGTAATTCACAGTGCTATTAGAGGACACAATCCATTCTTTGTGTATCTGGTCCATAATGTACTGTCAGGATTGCCAGATCTACATGTCTGGAAAATAGAAGACAAACCATTTTGTGGTTGGGACAAATAATTTCAAGGTGGAGGCTGTCAAGGCTGTGAAGAGCCACCTCCAGAGCTTAACAAGCAGGCTAGGACTGGTGTTTTTGATGAAATCTGCACAATTTAAGTGGATGAAACTTTGTTCTGGAAGGTACATGGCATTGGGAAGAAAGGCAGATCCTTCACTGACTATGTGTGGATATGCGAGTAAGTGAATTTTTGCTGTTCATATTTGAAACTGCTCAACATGCTCATTGAAAGATGAAGTAGGCAACAAGGAACTGAGAGATAACATTTAAAGTAACTACACATCCAAATTCTGCTAGCTCCCGCCATCCCACCATATTTTAAAAGACATCTGTAGGAAGCATGGCCTTGTTGCTATGTAGTGACACTGGAGGAAATGGACACCTACCAGAGTGGCTTACTGACAGCGTGACAGACTGACCACAGCTTACTGTAGCATGAATAGATGTAGAGCTGGTAGTCAGAGCCAACCAGTCATGAGCAGCTGCTGTCAGACTCTCCGTGTCCGCACTGGAAACACAGAGAGTCTGCTGGAGCTTTGACAGTCACTAGAAACACATTTATGGCCCTTTGTAAAAGTTTCTGTTTTGTAGCTGAGCTAGCAGCTCTATTATGAGAGGCTCCCCGGTGTGTGTGTGTGTGTGTCTGTGGGGGAGTGTCAGTATTTAGCTGTAGCCCTGCTGTTTATTATGTTAATGTTACCATCATTAGCCTTGAATATGCTTGCTCCACAACAGTGTGTCTGTAACGCCAGGATCCCACCAGGCATGTGTGCATTGCGTTCTGGCTCCGACACGGTTTTGCTCCATCCTCTACACAGCGTCCTGTTCCACCGAGAGTGTTTCAGAAACGGAGCATCTTGATAAATTCAGTTGCACTCCTACTATAGTAATCAAAGCAGCATAGTCAAAGCTGAAAAAGTGACTTTAGGCTACCATAATTACTGCAGTAGCAGGGCAACTAAACTGCCTGATAATTTTCCTTGCTTTTTGTGCTTCTACTATCGTTAAGTAGGCTACATAGTTAAATGGTTTCTTTATTTGTTTTTATTGAGTTTAATGTTGATTTACGATTGGGAGTCTGCACGGGGTGTTTTATTTTGAAAATTGACCGGATGCTCTATGCTGTGTCTGACTTCCTGTCCAGCTCGATCTGTTCTGTGCAGCTTGACACGACCTCCGTCAAAATTAGACGGGTTGCGTATCTTTAGTGCATCAGAGCGGAGAGCTATTTCTGGGATGCTTCCGAAACACACCACGGTGTGCACGGTGGGATCACAAGCGTTAACTAGAGTGGCTGCAATCAGCTCTGGCAGCCGTGTCGGAGCCAGAATGTGGCACACACGCACCTCATGGGATCAAGCCGTGAGACACAGACATTACCCAATACACTCTAGTCTAAAAATGTAATAGGCCTGATTTAATACAGGGTTAGACTGTTAAAGCATTGCAGTGTATTAGGTTAACACAAGCTCCACTTTTGCATTTCATTGACTCCTCCCTGCAGACAGATGTTTCACCTGAACATCACAGTGAAGGAACACTTGATGTCACAGCTTTGGATCAGTGGCCTGCCACAGTGTTTCCAGAAGTGTTCACTGGGTCACTGCATAAGCTGGATGTTAGATACACAGCTGATTCATTCTGTAACCACTGGATCAATGGACACCACTAGACTCAGGACTGTTTTTCTCTCAAGACACACTGACACTTTATTTAAGTCTTTTATTTTTTTTATCTTCCACAGTTTTTTTATATTTTTGTATGATCTATAATTTTTTGCTTGTTATATCTTGCTATTCCCTACAGTACATTTCTTTACTCCCTGTAATTGCTGCTGTTGCACCTGAATTTCCCCTAGGGGATCAATAAAGTGCAATCTTATGTTAACCAGTAAAGATGAACAGACTTTACATGACTGTACAGTAACAGTACACATTTGTTGTGCTTTATGTTATTTGCTTCTACTTTGGCAGATCCGCGGCTGAAATTAGAAAGATATGACAGCTCATTTGGCTGCAAACTCACAGCCGCAGGTTTTTATTGACTACTCTTACAGTAATTCGGTTATGCTTATGTAGTGTTAGTCATTTGTTCTGCTGTCTTTGGAAGAATCTAACTGTCAATTTGTTGAGTCAGCAAAATTATTTGTATTTGTATTTGAATAAAAGTGGAAATAGGCGTAACAATCTTGTTTTTTTCATTACACTTTTAATTTTAGGATAATAAAATGTTAAAATAAATGTTTTTCAATAAACCATTGCAGCAACACAAGATCCCCACACCGGGTCTCAAACTCCAGTCTCCAGGACAACAGTCGACTCCGATAACCACTCAGCCACACCTGAGCTCCATCACTGTCTGGACAGATTCAATGATTGTTCTTCACTGGATACACAGCACAGCACAAAGGTGTAAGCCATTTGTGGCAAACAGAGTGACTGAAATAAAAGGTCTCACAAATCCAGACTCATGGTCTCCCTGCAGCGGCAAAACTAATCCTGCTGATCTACCAACCAGAGGCCAGAGCGTCGAAACCCTCATCCAGAGCCAGCTATGGTGGAGTGAACCTGCTTTGCTGTCAACGACTGATGATGCAGAGAGCGTTGATGAGGACTATGTTGCAAATGAGGTAAACACTGAGCTTAGGTCTAAATTTCAGGCTGTAGTACAGTTTACTAGCACTGAACAACCTGAGCCACTATTAGACCTGGACAAGTACAGCAGGTTGAAAAGTGCTGAGAATAACTGTGCGGATGAAAAGGTTCATAGTTAATGCCCACTCTCGTCAAAAGACTCAGGGAGAGCTAACTGCAGAGGAGCTCAGTGCACCAGAAGTGTATTGGGTGAAAGTGACCCAACAGCATAGCTTCAACCAAGAAATCAGTCAGCTGAAATCTGGACAACAGATTAAGAGAGAGTCAGAAATCAAAGACTTGAAACCATTATTGGATGAGAAGAGCCTTATTAGTGTAGGAGGCAGGCTTAAGCTCTCAGATCTTAGTTTCAGGGAGTAACACCCATGGGTGCTACAAACAAAACACAGATACTCTGAGTCACTAGCTCAGTACTGTCATGAGAGAGTGATGCATTCTGGGGTCAGAGATACTCTAGTGCAGATAAGGGATAAATACTGGGTTTTAAGACTATCTTGCCAGACTAGGTGAGATTCTTCCAGTTTGGTGGAACACCATATCCTTTCAAATTTTCACAATATTTGCTTTAATTTGCGGGTTTGGGAGTTATACCATGGAGCTAATCTCTTATGTTTTATTATCTTCTTTTTTAAAGGGGCGATGGAGTAGAGTGTCATTCTCAGTGAGCCTGCGGCACTATCAACAAGATTATCAATTTGGGAGGGACTAAAGTTAGCATAAGAGTCCTCTGTAGTATTGAAACATGGTATTGAATTCAATACTGATGGAATTGTTTCCTTAAATTTAGCTACAGCACTATCAGATAAACATCTAGTGAGGACATTTTTGTCTAATGACGTGTAGTCCAGTAATAGCAGTTCCAAAGCTATTAAGGTGGTCTGATAAAATAGGATTTTGTGGAAAAACTATTCAATGTTCAATTTCGATGCTATAAGTCAGAACAAGGCTGAGGGTGTGGTTAAGACAGTGAGTGGGTTTATTTACACTGTGAGAGAAGCCAATTGAGTCTAATAATGAGATAAACGCTGTGCTAAGACTATCATTATCAACATCTTTATCTTAGAAAGATAAAGAGGAGCCTTAGTGAAAGTTCAGTCAGGAAGACCGTCTTTTGTATGCTCAGGTCTGTAATTTTATTTCTCAAACCACCTGTCATTCCCATCCCTCACACATGCTCACTCATAATTTCCTTGCTGTCATTGCCCGGGGTGTCAATTGAGACATCAGCGGTTCACATCAGCTGGACACCTTCATTGTCAGCTTATCATATTGCAGCTGTCTTTTTAAATGCTTTCTCCCTCTCTGCCTTAGTGCTTTCATGGTGCCATTTTACACACCCCACCATCTCCCCATCACCACTCAGTCTTCACAGATTCATCAGTACATCACTTCATCAACCTCATCAGCCTTATCAGTCTCAGCAGAAGTCATTAGCCACCATCACCACCAGTGTCTGGACTCCATGGGGGGATGTATCTTGCTACTGCTCAGGACTGGTGTGGATTCAAAATCTGCCTGTGGAGTCTAAGTGCCAAAGACTTTTGACAAGACTTTAATCATCAATATCATCTTTTCGCTCTTGTCTCTCCTGATTGAAATACATTTAGTATACTTAATGCAATGTTGACATTCAGTATTGCTAAAAGTTTGCATCCTTTGCTCTGGCTGACTTAATCCTACTTTTCCACAAACCTTCCTCCTACTACTGCCCCTGCTTCTGCCTCATGTGCCCTATCATGCTTCACATTGACCAACGCACAAAGATCCTCTGATGAATAACACAAGACTATGTTGAAAAAGAGAAAACAGAATGCACAGTTCACATTACAGTCAACATAATTTAAAGTTACTCGACTGGAGAAATTAGACATTTATGAACACCTCTCTATCAGTAATCAAATGTAAAAGTAAAACACACTGTCATGATTAAAAAAAGAAAAAAAAGCTTTGGGTTGCTAACATTAGCAACATGATGCAGAATACTAGTAAGCATACTATCTTTTTATACGTTGGATATACAACAAGGTATATCCACAGTATAAAAAGTATGTTTACGGATATGGCAAATGATCTGATATATAGGTAACGTTAGTTGAGGTGGCAAACCCCATGTTTAATTGACACATATATATCAGTGCCAACAAGATACTGACTACGGTTATCTGTTTAATCACAATACAAATAGAGACCAGGGTTATTAGCCAGATAGCTAGCTGGCTATCAAGAGATACACGTTGGCTATCAACGTTGAGTTGTAAAGAATTTGCAATATAAAGTAATACAGTCCATACAAAGGACAGTCGTCAACGTGAATGTTAACTAGTACAAACTTAAATACAGTTGTCAAACAAGAAGCTTACGGTGATAGTTTACCTTGATAGTTGTATTCTACCAGGAGAAAATGGCGAGTGGTGACTTCATTCTAGCTTTCCTTTGTTTGGGAGCGTATCTCCCGCCCCCTCTCTTGCTGCTGGAGATACATGGCTTGATGGACATTTCTGACATCCAGTGGAAATACTCGTTAAATAGATGACCTTATAAAACATCTTTTCATTGGTCATTTAGATGCCAAAAGCTGAGAGTAGATAGAGGAGAATGGGCACATTCCATATATAGTAAAAAGTCAAAATCATAAAAAGTGTTGATACACGATTTTCATTGGACAACGATGATATATTCTGGCCTGCACGTGTCTCCTCTCTGATATGTGCCAGCCCCATGAGGAAGTCAGCGTCAACAGCATCCATCTCCTAGGCTTGCTTCCTCTTTCTTTGGACTGTAGATGTTCTGCATGAGGTAGAGGGTTCAGAAGAGGGCTCAGATGATTCAGAAGATGGCTCAGATGATTCAGATGAGGGCTCAGATATTGAGGTAGACGGGCCAGGTGAAAGACCTGGATCGAATGCAGGGTTTGGTTGAGGACTGCCAATGTCCTCTTCATTTGTCATCTAGAACCACAGTGTCATGTTAACACCTGGCACACAATGTGAGTATTGATGTCTTACACATATAAAATTTGAAGCACTTTAGCTCCTAAACTCAACTTGTGTAAACTTGTTGCTGGCATTAACATTTATGAAACATTCTTATTAAAGCTTTGCTACGTTAATCAGAAACTACATGTAAAACACGTACCTTTTTTTTTTGTGGAAAATTGGTCTCAGTGGGCCAGTGATTGATAAAATTGCTTAGCCAGCTCAAGCATCTGATGACTGGAGGACTTAACACGCCATCAGCACCGTTCCCACTCCTTTTGTCCAACATTTTCCACTGTGCATGGATTTAACTGTCTCAGACTTGTTTCTGTTTATTTTTTCAGGTTTCCACGTCAACTCCTAAAATGGTACTGATCTCATGCCAGCTATTCTGACAAGCATATTTGTCACTGTGCAGCAGCAATGATGCATCATACAGATGTGGGTAATTGCGGTCTTGGTCTATTAACTCTTCAAAACTCTCCGCCATTGTTGTCACTGCTGACATGCCTACTGTCACATCCCCATACTGCCCCCACACCACCCCTACCATTCATGTGTGTATTGCATCTTGCAGAAGTGTCGTGTTAATTGCTGAGGCTGTGCACAACCAACACTCCAAAAGGATCCAAGTTATGCGACGCAGCCATCATGTGTACGCAAACACGTGGTTGACAAGTATATCTTTGGTCTTACCCTCCCTGAGCCTTCATAGAGCTGCTGTGGCCGGCTTTAAACGTGAATGTTTTTGTGCATCCGAAGCTGCAAAAGATCTCAAATGAATTCAATGCTGGAAAACAAAGCTGTATCGTTACTGCATTTCAGTCAGGACACTCACACTAAATTCTATATCTATATATTTCAACACAATATGCATTTAAATTTACCAATGTGATGCTCTAGAATGAATTCAAGGAAACCTACCTGATATCACACCTTCTGCCAGCAGAGCCTATGGAACACAATGTGACAAAAAATAAACAGACAAGGAAATAACACATAAATGTTAATGCCAGAGGAGGCTGGGGAGGTGGAAGGAGTGAAAAAAAAAAAAACAGGTAGTGCAAGTGGAGAGGCGTGAACACTGGAGTAGGCAGAATGAATGACTTACATGAATATGCATATGGAACTCATATGAATATGGAACGCTTGACTACAAAACAACTTCAGTGTCTGCTTTAATTACGTGCATTTCCATGCTACATAAGTGTGGCTAAAAAGTACAATAATGCCTGCAGCCACAAAAGGTTCTCATATTTCTATATTAGTATCATGGTACATTAGCAAAAGCAGCCTGGCATGTTAACTGTACCTTTTAAACACGATCCTTTAACATCGTGCATGGTCATTTGACCCCTTGGTTTCCATAAAATATTGACTAGTGCAGCTTTAAAGATCTGGTATTATGGTACTATTTGACTCATGTCTGGATATACTGAGACTATTTTAAACATATCTGTGACATTTTATTCACCAAAAGTTGTTTAGATTTCTCTAAATCCATCTTTTCTTAGAACCCAGATTCCCCTTTGTAAAATCTGCAGGATCTGCAGTATGTGTGTGTGTGCACAGACCATCTACTCCGATTGGCTGGAGGTGTGGCCCCCACCTTCACCCCCAGCCATTCGGAAATAGACCTAATGAATAATACAAGTTTGCCTTACGCCACATCTTTACCTGTAATGTCTGCAGATGTAAGATAGTATATAGCAGTCTATGAAGTGGAGTCTGATCCTGAATGAAGAGGAAGAACCTGCTGTTGCACAGTTGAGACTTCAATAGGATGTTTCAGAACAGTAAGATTGTTTCTAAGTTTCCTCACAAAGTAAAAGTCATTTTTTCAAACATAGCCGGAGGACGCTAGATTAGCTTTAGCACAGTTATATTCCTTGAGTTGAGTAACAGAAAGAAACCATGTTTTAAAACTTCATCCAAAGACTGAAGATGAAAAAGTTGAAAATCCTGCAGCGTACTGAGTCTCTTTAAGCAGACAGTCAGCTGTAAAATGTGCGGAACACACACACAACCATTCATGATAACGGAGAGAAGATTGTCTGTAGAAATGAATTTCAGCCATTCCTGATGTAAATTTCCGTCCTCTGGAAGGCTATAGGGGAGAACGGGGTAAATAGAGCCAGTGGGTTAAATGAGACACCCCCTTTATCTAGGTAACCATAAACAAAAGTAATCATGTGACCACAAATTAAGAAAGTATAGTTCACATTACTCAATTCATCTTGGACTCAAGCACATGAAGAGAGTGGTCAGCAAACAGAGCAAAAAAATGATTTTATGCCATGCCAAGTGAATTCATCATGTTACTGAAGTTATCAGTCTTGTGTCTTAATTAAAATAGATAGGTTCTGGACATTAGTACATATTAATTTAAGTCAGTGTAAGCTACAAAACAAAACAATAATTGTAGATCTGAGCCACTGTGTGAAACAGTTTTGTCAAAATGGAGGTTGTGGGGTAAAACGTGCCAGTAATGTTGGGGCAAGTTGAGTCAATGAGTCAATTTACCCCCCCAAAATTATTTTATGATATTCTAGAGACTAGAGACATTGTTCATGTTAATGTTTGATCACTGTTTGATCTTGTTACAATGTTGATGAATAAATACCTAATTGTTGACTAAGTTAAGTTAAGTTTAAGCAACACACAAACATGCTGTACATACAGACGGGTGACAAATTAAAGGAAAAGCCAACATAAAGTGTCTTGGTAAGGTGTTGGACCACCACGTGCCGCCAGAACCGCTTCAATACACCTTGGCATTGATGCTACAAGTCTCTGGAACTCTTCTGAAAGGATGAACACCATTCTTCTAAAAGATATTCTCTCATGTGGTGTTTTGATGATGGTGGTGGAGAGTGCTGTCTAACACCTCAGTCCAAAATCTACCATAGGTTTCAATTGGGTTGAGATCTGGTGACTTTGAAGAACATAGCATATGATTCACATAATTTTCATACTCATCAAGCCATTCAGTGACCACTCATGCCCTGTGAATTGGGGCATAGTCATCCTGGAAAAGACCATTCCCATCAGGATAATAATGTTTCATCATAGGATAAAGGTGATCACTCAGAACTACTTTGTATTGATTTGCAGTGATCCTTCCCTCTAAAGGGACAAGTGGACCCAAACCATGCCAGCAAAATGCCCCCTACAGCATAACAGAGCCACCAGACCCCCTCACTGTAGGGGTCAAGCATTCAGACCTGCACCAGTTTTTCCTTTAATTTGTCACCTGTCTGTATACACAAAAGCACATTTACACACACGTTCTTTCTGTAGTTAACACACAAAGATTACAATTTAATCTTTACCGAAAGTGTTAAGGTAACATGTTGAACAACAAGACACAAACATATTTTACTTAAAAGTATGAGTTTTTGCCTTTGTTAAATTGAAGGCATTAATAAAGTTCAAAATGATCTCAAAATTGTTTGATTTTGTGTCATTTTTATATCAGTATTTAATGGTAACACTATTTACCTGTAGAGTGCTCAATTGACCCCATCCCCATGCTCATTTTACCCCTACCTCAGGGTAAGTTGTGCCATAGGACTAACTTTTTTTGATGGGTCATTGTTCTAAAACCATAATAATTAGATAACTTGTTTTAATGTCCATGGGTACACAACAACCTGAGGTATATATATTAACTATTATTTGAAACAAACACACTTTTATTTTGAAGTAAAATCATCAAATGTAAAAAGGGGCTCATGTGTTGTCCCCTGAAGACTTTTTAGCTACTGAACAACCGGCAACATGTAAACTCTGACTGCAGAAGTTACGTACGCACTCAGTGTAGTGCTGGGTGACGGTGGACTCATGCTAAAGCTTCCTGCATATTGGATTTGACTGTGTGGTGTGACATAGCAGCGAATTCCACTTCAATATTGTTGGCTCCTAAGGGAAAAAATTCAAATTTTCAAATAACTTAAAAAGACTGAGGAAGTATAATTGGGTAATTTTACAGCACAGGAGGGCTCATTATAACCCTAATCTATCCCAAAGCTCATTTTTCCTGTTTTACACAATACAAGCTCTTTAAACATAAGCTGTGTCTCAGTTTCATACTAATACAGTACAATGATTCTAACTTTGTTAAACAGTTTGTCTGTTCACAAGCATGTGTGAGTTCCAGCTCTCTCTACAACTGATTCCTCTGACGTCTGGGCTTTGAAGTTCTGTCTAACTGTACACCACTCTGCTGGATGCCCTTGACTAGCCAGAGAGGTAGACAAAACCTCCAGCAGTACACTATCACTCTAACCCCGGGGATAGTTGTGTAATGGAATCTGCAGCTGCCTTTGAAGACTATCAAAGTAGTTTTGAACATCAATGCAATCCTTATCCTTATTTGTGATAATGAGGAGATTTGTTTATTGCCAAGACCAGAAATACTCTTCAGATTAGGTATTTGTAAATGTAAACTACATAATTACAATTTTTTCATACACACACATATACATATACAACCAAACACACACTATAAATCACGCATACTATTCAACACATATAAGATTTAGTGGTCAAAATACTCTCATGTACTTTCTGTACTTTTTATATGTTAAACACCCAGTCCCAAAAAACAAAATATATATAAAAATATAAATATAAATAAAATATAAATAAATAAATTTATTTGTGTGTGTGTGTATGTGTGTGTGTGTGTGTGTGTGAAGCAGGTATTCCTCATGTTGTGGGGACTTAAATCTGTTTACACAGTCATGTTGTGGGGACTTGCCTCCCTTATGGGGACAAAAAGCAAGTCCCCTTAACTTAAATCATTAATTTTAGGGTGAAGACTTGGTTAAAAGTTAAGGTAAGTTTAGGGTTATATTAAAGGACGACTCCATCTGTGTTTTTTCCGGGTTGTTCAAAGTGAAACGCCCCCTCAGCCATTAGCAAAAAGCAGTGACTTGGGTTAGAGTGCTGATGACAGTATCTTCTAACATACTCACTTGCTGTATGTTAGAGCATGAAATATTGTCCAGATATACTATGAGTGATGTCACAGCATTGAGTCTGAGTGTGTGAGATGTTTATAAATGTACCAGATGGAGTGGAGAGACAGACAGCTGCTGAGTTCTGGGAGCTCTGGAGGAGAGAGCTGGGAGCAGAGCCGGAGCTTCAGGACAAATATCACCCGCCAGTTACACTGGATTCTGCTCTGATCCTCAGCTATTTACTGGTGGGAGGAGAGCTCAGAGTTTATTTTTTAAACTTTGAGCAGCAGCAACAGTGAGTGCTCCCTCTGTGTGTGTCTGTTAGCGTGTTTAGCAGAGCAGCAGCAACAGTGAGCACTCAGTTGGTCTCTGTGGCTACTGGCTAAACAGACTTATGTTGGTTTACATGTCGCAGCATCATCATGCATGAACCTCCATCAGGTCACGTTGGAAAAAGTTTTAGAGGGGCTTGGGAAAATGAAGCTTGGAACATGAGCTTGAATCTGCCGAACTCATGTTTTATTTGCTTGCCCCTCCCATTCAGACAGATTTCCACCTGTCCTGGCTCGTGACGGGCCAAATCACCACCGTTTATCTACGTGCCTGGGGACATACAAGGGATACCCACATGGGGATATGGTGCTAAAGCCACTAAATCTCCATTGGAGCAACCGATTGGTTAGTGCAGGACCCGTGACTGACAGTCTGATGAGGTCCGTCCAGTGCAACAGACCAGGCTCACGAAACTCAGATCAAACTGTCAAACTAGGAAAGTCAAGTCAAGTCAATTTTATTTATACAGCGCCAAATCACAACATAAGTTATCTCAGGGCACTTTTCACATATGGCCCAATGAACAAGCACTTGGTGAAAGTGGCAAGGAAAAACTCTCCTTTAAGGGAAGAAACTTCAAGCAGAACCAGAAGCACAGCAACAACAACAACAACAACAACAATAATAATAATAATAATAATAATAATAATAATCAATAATAGAAATGTAACTAATAATAATAATAATATGGCAACATATATATGAATACATATATTTACTTAAATGTATTTCTTAAACATATTTCTTTTTATTTAGACAAAAAAGAAACATAAACAAAAATGTGACGGAATCTAGATGTCCCTGTCCTGACAGCTACCACCATTACTTTATTTTAAGATTAAGGAAAGATTGTGGTTTGGGCTTAAATTACTACCTCTTACTACTTATGTTGGGTGACCTTTGTTGTCCTGGTTACAAAAATAACAAAGTTTAGTGGATAATCATGGTCATGGTTTTAAAAAAACACAATCAATCAATCAATCAGATAATCAATCAATTTTTATTTATATAGCGCCAAATCACAATAAAAGTCATCACTGGGCACTTTTCACATAGAGCAGGTCTAGACCATACTCTTTAATTTACAGAGACCCAACAATTCCCCCATGAGCAAGCACTTGGTGACAGCAGTAAGGAAAAACTCCCCTTTAACGGGTAAAAACCTCAAGGTGGGCGGCCATCTGCCCTGACCGGTTGGGTTGAGAGAGAGAAAGAAAGACGGGGGGTGGGGGTGAGGGGGCAGAATAACAACAGTCATAACAATAACAGCAGCAATAGCCAGGGAAGGACACCAACAGGACTGCGAAGGACCGCGAAGCTCAGTCTGCAACCCAGGGTTTCCTGCGAGATGAGAAAAGCACAAAAAACTCCGGGGAAGAAGCAAAGTTGGTGACATACATTGATAGTACAATGTTGACTCACGGTTGGGAACAGAAAGTGAAAAATGATCTCCCGAGTTAAGTAAAGTTTGTTTTGTTTCGTTCACCCCAACCTCCTCCCTCCTCCTTTTCCCTTGTGATAATTATCATGACCACATAGAGGGCTCCTGTCATTTGAGTGTAAATACAATATATAGTGGTTTTGGGCACCTATTGAAATCACTGAATCTGTTTTTCGTGGGAGGACTCAAATTTTGATACTTCAAAGCAGTCTAGCAGTTAGACTCTTGTATTAATGACTTTGTTTAACAATCAAAAGTAGTCCATATTATTTATGTGGACCACCCCTAAATAGTTTGTGAGTGTTAAAGGGTTAACGAAAAGCAAATCCACATGCACTGTGTCATGTGTACATTTGTAGCACCACTGTAATGACATGCTGAGGCATTCCTGATTTCATCTTGTATTTTATGTAAACGGTCTACTCAGATTCACCCTGCCCTGTTACTATGTGAATACTTCTGTGCCTGCAGTCTGAACATCCACAATCACATGCACCATTATCAAGGACAGTGTTTGATTAGAGAGGCTGTAATACTTTCTGACCACATCTCCCTCCCTCCACCACAGCCCCACTCGCCCTCTCCGACCCCATGCTTCCTCCTGTAGATGTAGGTAATTACCTTGCTGTCTGCTGTAGAGCCAGGAGTGCTTCATCCTCTGCCCAGGCATAATCACCAGCCATTATGCAGTTCATTATTTATAGGACAACTTGTTCTGGTTGAATGCTGGAAAAGAGGCAGCCTTTACTCTGACACTTTTTGCTCACATTGGGTTGAAGTGGTCTGACCTGTAACAAAATGGGTACTCGGCATAGTGGAGCAGATGGAGGCAGTGCATGTAGTCATGTGCCTTCTCCACCCATGTCAGGCTTAACATGTCACAAGTATAAATAGGGGATTGTGTACAGAGTAGCTGAACATTACATTAGATTAAGGTTTGCCCAAAGGTTCAAGTCAGGCTTAGGTTG
This sequence comes from Thunnus thynnus, assembly GCF_963924715.1. Lineage (NCBI taxonomy): Eukaryota > Metazoa > Chordata > Actinopteri > Scombriformes > Scombridae > Thunnus > Thunnus thynnus. Next base: position 2,545,990 of record NC_089528.1, read on the forward strand.
GATTATTTATATAAGCAAAAACCTGCAAGAGAGGGGCTTCTTAAAATCCACAATAATTCAGAGGAACATGTGACCTTGTTGTGACAACATATAAAAACTTCTAACCTCACTCAGCAATTCTGAAAGAGCATCAAGATTTCCTGTACAAAGTTCTATACTGGATTGTAACTGTTTGGACTGTTGATGAGTTCAGCTGGGAAGGATGTTTTGAATTTACCAGCCACATTCACCATGGAAAAAGGGTAACTTGCAGGTCATTCATTATTTTGAGTTGCCACAGTGTAACATGCTGATAGTTCACTGCAGTGTGTGTATTGCCAAACCTACAGTTAATCAGCCTGTAGAAATTATATGTTTGAAAGCATTTCCAGCACCGCCTCTTTTGTGATGATGCATAAATGAGTTTGTGCTACTTCCTGGTGTGACTGGACCTACAAAGTACAACACTAAGCTACAAAGAAAATAAATGCCCTCACCCAGGCACCGTCCATAGCGTGCTATTATGGAACTAGGTAGCAAATTGAATATCTTAACCCCACTAAGCTGCACATTACAAGACAGCATGTGATCTGTATGTAGTCTAGGGTTGACTAGTTTACTGTTACATTAGTTTCACCAGCATTCAAATCACCAGTTGTTTGCTGAGGGACTAACTTGGTACACAAGCCTCTTCTGTGAAGCTCAACTCATCAATATCTTCACAACATGGATGAAACACAAAGAAGTCTCTAACACAATTTGTCCTCCTCTCTGTGGGAGTCACTTCTAATCCAGTTAAACAACAGGGACTAGAGGAGTCAATAAAGCCCCACTCAATGTATTTTGGACACTGACAATGCACACACTCGCTGAGAGGAATAATGGAGAGAACAGAGAAAAAAAATACAGAACAGAGTAAATAAGGATATCACTACAGTAAACAGAACTAGAAGAGTGCACTCAATAGAGATCTCAGATGTCTATTGAGTGCAGATCTCTGCCAGGTGTATACAGTCAAGATGGCAAGATAACAACAATAGGGATTTATTCATCTCATATCATGCCTAACTTTAGTGGACCATAACATATCAGGTATGGAATTAATCTGCAGATGCTCCGATTCAAGATGAGACCAAACTTTTCTATGGATGTAAGTGTTTGAGCCATGACAAAGGCCAAAAAGTGGCCTGCAACAGTCTAGGTAAGCCTTGTTTTTAGGATAGTTAATTGCCAGAAATGCCTTTTGCTGATGAAAGTCTAAACTTTACAATAGGCTTATAAGGAATCTTATCAATATTTATTTCAATTCACAACACAACCCGACTCTCAAGGTACCAAAGTTTGGCACTGGTTGATCTAATGTGGCAACAAGGCATGATTGGTTGTCCCTAGTGGAAACAAGATCCCAAACTCAAGCAGTTGTTGATCACTTGCAGCCCCTACTGGCCAGTTAATAGGAGTGAGGAGTCAGCAGTCATTGGTGTTATAACATATGTTTTTCAAAAATTGTGAATCACAGCAACCATGAGAGGTCCTTAAGCATACAGTCATGAATGTGAACAAAAAATATTAGGCTGATGGGTCCAGTAGTATGCGAGATTAGCAGCAGGCAAATCCAAACATGGACACACGCAAGCATGCAACCAAAAGCATGATCCCCTCTAGCCTTATGCCTGGTGGAGATAATAAAATGTTGAGAGCTCAGTGCTGAGACAATGGGCAATGAGACAATTCTTAATTTGCACTTAAGCAAGTAACTAAGTAAAACTTTATGTATATAGCACCTTTTTTTCACACAGGTTACAAAGTGCTTTCCATCAACATTGGCACAGAAA